>NW_019214504.1:112500-133216 GCF_002532875.2 Varroa jacobsoni
CAAAGGCGAACATCGGCTCAACCACAAGAAAAAATAGACTGTAATTGTATACCGCAAATGTTATACAAATGTTTATTTTGTATAACATTTAACTTCACCTAGTAGTTTTGACCATTGCCACAAATTTTCTACTTTGTGTAATAGCTTAAACTTCTCTCCTAAGTTACTACATGTCTCAAAACAACTAACTGAGAAATATTACCATTTGCTCTACTGACCGCTAGTAACAATTAAATTATAATGACTTATGGCTAACTTTTTTCGCGGTCTGATCAGCAGTTAGCGTGGCCTATTCTCGTTCATTTCTCTGAATCAGTACATTCAATCAAACATCGATCATCCATCTGCTACTTTGTTTTCTATAGAGCAGATGTCGTTGCTATATTCCAGACAATGTTATATTTTGTTTTACATTCGCTTGTAAAGAACTGATTATTACTAACTGTAAAGATTACTTTTCAGGTATTTAAGCTCCTTTTTGCCATGATAGAAAAAAAATTACTTAAATGTATAATGTCTCCTCACTTGAGTTAGTTTAAGGTAACTTAGGGCAACGAAGCGAACCGACGCACATTTTCGTACTGACGATTTTTAGTTTTGAAATTTGAAAGTTAGAAAACCTTGGTCATTCGAATAAAGTTGATGATCTGCCTATCTAACATAATTTCGACGTATTTTGGGTAACCTTAAATTACATATAACTTAGCATATCAAAATTTAGCCATTATGATCAGCTGATAATAGAAGTACCAAAACTTTTTTTTATTCAAATTAATCGTATTTTACTTACACTACCCAACGATTAGATTTGTAAATTTTTATAATTTCTAAAGATGGCTAATTTGAACACAACTAATGATTTCTTATGTATAGAAATAGAATAGTTAATTAGTTTTAACAGTATCCGAAGCTCGGAACCACAAAAAAAGTATCTGGCGAACAGCACGATCCTGTGCAAATTTAACTAAAAAAAGTCTGAGAAAATGCACAAAATCATAACATATGCACATATTGTACACATTGTATGTATATGTATGCGCACAAGTGAAGCCATCTATATAGTATAGCTTTTTTTCAGCAGTGATTGCATGCCTTAATAAAATAAACGTTTCAGGTTTAACGTCTTACTTACGTCTCAGTTGCGCATTACTTCAATTACCTGACTTTTAGTCCGCAACGAAATGTGCCTGTGCATAGTTTTGCTCCTGGACCATTTCACATGTCTGAAGCACTCCAACCTATATCATTTCGTGTGCTATACCTTAAATTAGCACAAAATAGCTTAATGCAGATTCGGGAGCTCGGGTTCGCAGAGATCAATCACTGGAGGGCGTAAGATATTTAGGTAAGTGCGAGCGCGCCTAATAAGATCAATTGTTAATGAAAACATTATTCAGTTGCCTTTTTGTTGCAAAGATAGGACGACATTACAAGAATGATGGCTTACGCATGTGCCACACGTATTTTGTTGCCCGCTTTTAATTTGTTTGGTTTATGTTGATGATAAAATGTATTTGTCTCATTTGATAAGAAAATAGTAGTAGAAGATGATAGTTATGCATAGTATAGTATGTCATGCAGAATGCGTGTTAATGTGTCATCTGCCAAAATGTAATGTTTTTGTTCCAAAATGTGTTCCAAATATCAAAGGTTAGTTAACGCTCTGACAGAAAACGTTGAAGAGACACCCATTATCTACAGAAAAAATAAGTGGATGGTTATAATTATGTTCCTTTCGATGATCGTATGTCTGTATGAACCTATATCTTTTTTTTTGTTGAAGGGCTAAATTTCGCTTTTGTTTCTTTTGCCTTATTTTTCTGCATTACCCGAAAAAGTCTAAAAATGATCCACATACGTCGTGGGCATTCAGGAAGTTATCCGTTTCGGCCTTCAATAGGACTGACCTTGGCCTTAAATTGCCAAGCTTCTGAAATAGCCGGCCACGGTCAGCCCTCCAATGCTTCTGGCAGTCTCTTATTATTACAGTCCAGGCAGTTGCGGTAGTTGTTACCCGACTGCCTTTGTGATAACGAGAGCCAGATACGTGCGTACAAGCTTTTATCTTGCTGAAATTTTTCACACCAGCAATATCACGTGCTGCGCGCATCTGACGACAAGCTGTTTCCATATGATATGACAGCGGTTCCTTCCTGTCCCTGATTAAACACCGCTCTGAACGGAACCGGCAAGCACACTGCCAGCTTACCCAAAATTGGTTCCGAGAAAGCTCGGTAGACGGCGCCACCGTCTATGTCATTTGGTAGGCACCTTCCACCTATTCAGGCTGTCTAGGTCTGTTGAGATTAGCCTAATATCGTTTCGCGAGCGACCCGACTGTGTGAGTTTAACTCAAACGAAGTGGAGACTGTCTGGCGGAGGTGGGCGGTCCTCCGCGTTAAGATAGGCCAGCCAAACTAACCATACCGCATCGGATAGTGGCATTGGTAAACATCGATCTGCGTATTTGCAAACGCGATAAAGCTATCGCTATAATTACTACCACACTAGTCGTCTTGGTAATGATGGTACTGATGAAGAATAAAACTTATCCAATAAATTTACCGAAATAAAATTTCAGATTTAGATCTTTATAGAGGGAACGTGTTCGATAGAGTAACTAATTTTTTCTATATATATAAAAAATTACTTATATGTTACTATTATTTTGGTATGCTTGTGCTTTACTAATGGTAATTCTATCGAAAGGCGTCTTCACTACATTAAAAGCTCAGTTGAAAAGCCTGCCTCCATATTTTAATCGTGATTTAAACACTACAGGATCTAATTAAAGGAATATCTGACATACGCTACCATATTATAATACCTTGCTGCTCAATGAAAGGACCTTAAAAGACCGCATTTGTGGTTCCTCTTATGTTTATAATTTAGAACGGCTCACTCGGATCTTGCTCAGAGACAATTCAGATCTTTGCCAAACTTTTCATTATTACTATCTTAGTCGCTGCAGGTCTCATCTTTTCTTGGCAGCGCAATTCCACAAACGTTTAGGTATATTCAGTGCATCGTGTGAAGATAAGCAGTGGTGTATCTGTGACAACAGACCCTATTATCATTGTTATGTTACACATAAGAACAACTTAAGCTTCTTATTTGTGCGCAAATGGGCAAACGATTCAGTGATTCACTTACATGCAATCGGCGCTTGTGTATTACGTCTTCTGGCCGCGTTCTTCTCCGTCTTACCTTTGTCTGTTTACGGGACGGATGGGACAGGTGGAAGTAGGCAGATATATTATATCATTTTTTGTCGGCTTTACGGCCCTCACTTGGCGCACGTTTCAGGAATAATCAGAATTTCGTGAACCGACCAATTTGTACGAGAAAATTTGCTCCAGGAGGATTGCAGACATAAGAAAACGCCTCTCGTGCATGCGTACTCACGAGTCGAATCTTGAAATAAGCTGGCAAAATGGCTCGTGTATAGTGGAACCATTCAGCATAGAAGTCCATTTCACTCTGTCATTGTGTCATCGACTGACACTTAAAAATTAAACAGAGTTGTTTGGATTCTGTATTTCTTTTGCGATGGAATACGACAGCAGGTTATCTATAATGAGCACTGGCTAAAACCTAGTAATTATTCTAGTTCTTAAACTCATTTACGGTATAGGAGCCTTCTGGGCAAAAAAACCCGGGTTACCTACTCACTATGTAAATTACTGACGTTTACGTGAAATGAATTTCTATTTTTCCTCCGAAATGCGAATCCAAATATGAAATATAAGTAAACAAGATCTATGCGTTAGCGAACATGCACCAAATTACTAGTACAACGATCATATTGGACAACTACAACTTGGGTAGGGAAGGTAGTGTTCTTTACGCAATAGATTTAAGAGGTTTTTCTCTTGAAAAAAAAAAAAAAATAGCATTTTTTCATAGAGCTAATAGAGAACTAGTTATTAATATAGATGCCGGCATATAAATTGATATTCCATAACCTCTCAGTGTCGCCACTCTACACTCTCTTGTGTTCATTCATATTGACAGGATGAATTAAATGGAGTCGACGACTAACTTTCCCCTGTGGGCTCACCTCCCGTGAGCGCTCGCTCTATAGGCTTTCCTATGCCATTCAGTACTCAGAAGCGCAATCGCTTAACGAATCATGAACGACGGGACCACTATACGAAACAAACATTAGGTTCGTATCACGTCAAGGGTCGTCAGAATGATAAATAGCTGAACTTCGGCAATTGGGTGTGTTGTGAATGTTCAAAACGACTTCAGACGACTTTCATTTTCGATAGAGGTATTCGCTACTTATTCTTCACTCAACTTCCTCCGGTCTGTCCGTATGTCGCCAGTAAATAATTAGTGCCAGCTAAAACGCATGATAGTAAATAAATCGTCTCTTACGTCTATGTGAACAAAGAAGATCGCATCTCATGTTAAATCTTCATGAACTCATAACTGATCCTTCACAAAACGTACAAACCGGAAGTCAGTGTAGAAAACCTTATTATCTAATCATAAGTGTTAACCTACCAAAACAAATCTATAGAAGAAATGCCTTGTACATTAATCTACATTAGGCAATTGAAAATAGGCGATTGTCTCGAACTACAGGCCGGCTCCAATCACGTTGATATTATTGTCTCGGAATTAGCGTTTTTGCTATAAGAAAACAGCTAGTCGTGTCTAGAAAGCATCATTTCCCAAGTACTTTGATAAGCAGTGGAAGTGAAGTAAATATAGTACCGTTTCAACCGTCTATTATATATGATAACTAGAGCGAGGCAATATTAAGACACCTTCTGTCTACCTCTAGCAACCATTTTTATTTACCTAGTAATGTACACCTTTAGATCTTTCTGGCACACTCCTAAGTTATGCCTGAACCTCAGGTATCAGCTATTCTGCATAGCATAGCGTATACGGTTCTGAAATTGCCATATCGCATCGTCGGCCTGCAAGTCTAAGATGAACATTGTGTTTCTTAGGGCGGCTAGTTTACCTGCGTGTGCCTTATCTTTTCACTACAGACGCTGAGATGGAACTTTGCGGTATTTCCCGGTATTTCGCGGTAACGTGGTGCGCAAGGGGTTACTTTAAGTATGCCTTCCGGCACAGCTTCAAAAGGCATTCGATTTCGCTTTTGACAGAATTCTTGATAAGATTCCTCGTTATTTCGGCTGCATGCAGGACAATCGAACAGATACTCTATATACTGTGTATTGCAACAGTCACGATAGGACTGTGGGGCTTCTCTAATAGGGACACTATCGCTAATAACCAGTTTCGATGTCACCTCATTTCTAGAATTAGGCCGATGTGTACGAAATAGCAGGCTTCATTTTGTGAGCATCTATCATACGGTAAAGCCTGCTCTGAAATGCGGATACGTATCCGTTTTCGTTCTTATTAGAGCAGAAAATGGTCTAAATAATCACTTTTTTTATTATTCACACAAACTGCGCAATTATCTGTCGTTGGCTCTACTTTAAGTAAATCGTATAGAAAGGAGAAAAAGATCTATGCGTTGAAAGTTCAAATTAGTTCGATTGATCTATATAGTACCCCTATATAGCTATCTATAGATTACTAAATAGGGAAAGATCTCTTTTGTGAATCAATTTATACATAATCGTCAATGAAATTACATTAACAGAAACGTACTAGTATAACGCTTAATTTAAGGCTGACGAGAATTAAACATGACATGTGCTATTTTTTGCTATTAAGGTATCGCGCTCCGACAGCTTGAATATATTTCTGAGGCGTGGGTCAACGAAATATGCCATTGTGCTGGTTGATAAATTTCTGTTTTATATACATCCTTCTTATACACTACCCCACGTAGCCGCTCAAAGCCCGTGCCGCATAGCCCCAACTAGATTGTATACTACCTTTCAAGTCCCTGTCTAGTCTTGGGTCGGCTGCAACAACTTATACCTAGCAAGCGTACGGAACTGTAACAAAACAGCGAAGTCGCTATTGGGCTTACGGCATATTGACGGTCGGTTATATATACATCCCCATTCCTCCTTGTATGATACGTCAGCCCCATATTACCCGGTACTTCACAGTTTTGTTGCTCGGTCAAAGAAACGACAATTCAAGCAGCATTAGCTTTTCGATATCTTCTTTTCGATACCAAAACATCTTCTACAAAAGTTACTTAGCTGCATTAATCTATCTTTTGTCGTCGTTAAAACTTAAATGCTACCACAATAGAAACAGATATTATTCTGTCATAACGGCTGAGATTCGGCCGTGTCTACCCTAATGTAAAATCCGAAAGATTATATAGAGGCTAAAATTGAACTTATCAACTGATATATTTCAAGTTATCGAACTTCGTTAACCATAAAATATTTTATCAAAATTAAGCTAACAAAGCTTCTTTTACGCAGATATTATTCAAAAGTGTATTTAAAAAAAAAAAACCTTTTTGTCCACTATTCAGTTCTCTATCATTGGATTCAGATTTTTCCTTACTTAGTAGCCCAGTCATTGTGCTTAAAGTACATTCTAAAAGCACATAATTTTTCTTAGGACTAAGTTAAACGTTTGAGCTCACGTTACCTAAATGTTTCATTGCAATTTATCCTTCTGTTCGTCAAATCAGAAAAATTGCCTGGTCACTTGCACCCAATATGAAAAATGTGTTATACTCCGTTTGATTAAATAGTTTTTTTGATGCGCTGTTTATCTTATTAGAGACTACTAAAAATCCTACAATTTGTAAAATACACATGTTTTCTATGTAGTACGATGTCGTTTGTATTGGCACAAGTGAGGCACTTAATCTTCAAGCAACTTCCTTTGCAAACGGAATTCAATCATGAGGTTCTTTATAGTTGATTCTGGATTTGAAGGCATATAGCGCTGTTTGAAAAGAAATCCGAGCAGCCATAATTTAGGACTACGACTAGGCCAAGTGTAAACTGTATTGTATCAATTAAGATACGAAATAAAGCTCTAACTTGATTGGAGGCAGGCTTATTAATCAAGCTTAAATCGGTACAACTTTAGTGAAGCGAAACCTTAAAAAAATACAGCACAAAAATTCTCGCACAAGTCTTTCACTGTACCCAGAAAATTAATTATTCATCGTCGAAAATACATAAATGTATATCATCCTCTTCAGAAAAGCAGAATTCTGTCCATTAGATGCTCCAACCCACTTTACACTCTACGAAATCAAAATGATCCTCTCCGTCAGCACTTCAAGCTAAAGCCCCCCGACCCCCCGCTACCGCTTGCGCAGACATTGGCAGCTAGTTCTCACTCAATCGCGTCGTTCGTCATGAGGGTGTGTAATGTCCCTTTCCCACTTTGCCTCTTAAAACTCTCTCGCTATTGTACTCTTCAGATTTGCCCTTACCGACCCACTCTCGCCCCATCCATTACCGCTCTTTTGGTGGCCGCGTGTCGGTTTCTCCACGATCCAACCTATGTTGCATCTTATGAATAGGTTGCCCCATCGTTTGTTGAAAGAGAAGTTATTTAGAGCTGTCTCAAAGGTCCTATGTCGGACAAAGCCCGCTCTACATCCACACAGGGTTTGAGCACTGAAGGTGACATAAAAGTCTATTTTCTAAATGCACAAGTTCTATGAGAGGTAGCATCAATCTGTTCACATGTATAGTTTTCGATTCATATTTTACTTTTGACTCCCTTCAGCCGAAAAGCAATTTTTGTTTTAAGTTTTCGTTTTAAAGCTTAAATCTAACTCGAAAATGTTTAACATTGAGGGGATAAGTAAAAAACGTTTTTCTTAAATACTTCAATTTAGACCTACCCTATGAACTTCAAAAAGAACACCGTACTTGTCCTTCTCCTACCTACTTATACCTGGCCTTGTAGATAGAACGCCAGTGGGTTTTGTCATGTTATAATAGTGTGTTTTTCATATATATATGTGTATATATATATATATATATATATATATATATACACATATATATATATATATATGGGAAAAAGAAGGCGCTACATGAAATATATATGTCACTTACGTTTAAACGTTCTAATTGTTGACAAATCATTGATTGAGACGTGTTCTGTGATAGTTCTAAGACAATTGTAAAGAGTTACAAGAAATCTATTCGGCAGTGAACGAAACATTATGGCCACTTGAATACAACAGATTATGTAGATTTTGTAGCCCCGAACATCAAAACTTTAATGAAAAACCCATTTATTGTCCCATTATATCTTCTAAACTGACAAAATTCCGCCACAATAAACTAAGCCCTTTATGTCGCGGTAGTCTATATTTCAATCGAATATCAGTGTTTGGCAGATATTCACACCAGGTCTTTGGCTGTTTACAATTATAAGCTAATTTAGTGCCATGAAAAAATAAAATATTTAAAGGAGGTTGCCGAAGATCAGTGTCGAGTAATTCAATTTCTTTCTAAAATGGGAGCACTAGTCGAACGAATTCATTAGAATTGATGAAGACATCGGGAAAAGAGGCTTTTGATTAAAAAAAAAAAAAAAAAAAAAGCAGTTCATTACCGATATAATTGTCTAAAAAATGCAAATTGGTAAGTTGAAATACATTGAGGAGATGACTGCGCGTCAGGATCTCAAATCGAAGGACGAGATACTGTGATCATGGACACTTCAAAACAAAACAGAGTACGGACGATGTGCTTGTTGTCGGCTCAACGTAGGGTTTTTCTAATGACGTTTTATGAAATTATACGACGAGATAAAACGCAGCGACGAGTAAAAAAATGGCTTCTTCACCAACGAAGCACAAAACGAGTCGAAACTCTGAAGACCTCCACGCAGCAAAAAAAAAAAACCCGCCCAAGGCATAACGTAGCCATAGACGAGATATGGATCCGTAGGTGCTGCTTACCAGAGGGGATTTAGGCGACCCCGTAGCGTCGTTCAAAGGGAGTAGCATCGGTAACAGCGTCAAATAGATGTGGGCACAAGCTAATGTTTGTACCCAAATCTATTTGACAGCTAACTAACAGCGGATATCAGGAACATTTGTTATTATTACGAGATATTGCCCAAAGAGAGGACCACCAATGCTTCGAATTCTTCGAAAGCGTTACGTATGAGTAGCACGACAATCGATAATGTACCGTGCGGCCACCCGACGACGATGACACATGATCTTATCAAAACGCATTATAGCCTAAGTCGATAAAAGCAGTCTCCAAATTGAAGTCCGTGTGATTTCTACTTGTGCTTCAACAGTATTATACATGGCCTAGCATATCCTATCGCCGATTCGCCCGAACAACCCACTAGTGGTATCACAACGTACACAGCTCTGGACAAGTTTCCAGAGCGCTGGCTTTATAAACCATCAAAGTGACTATACCTAATGTGAACCAGAATGCCGTTACTCTACAGCAGATGGCTTAGAAATTGCAAACTTCCTAACCCCCCCACTTCCTATAATTGAAGGAGACATTTCAGTGCGTCTTCCTCGTGTTACATCAGCGATCATATAGTCCGTTGCAAGCATCATATCCTGTAATGGAGCACACAAGTTTTTCTTTATCAAGTTAACTTACTATATGGTCTATAGCGATAAAAGCTGTATAGCCCTCAGTCAGGAAAAACAATTACCTAATGCTTCAGTAGTGGACGCTGTAGTGTCACATATGTATGGTTACCTATGTAAAAGTTTACGATTTTATGCTGTTCAATGAACAGATTCTAAATTAGGTAAGCACTCCAGTCCAGGAGTGACAACTGCGGCCGAGTTTAACCTCTTATTAATGTTTACAATTATTACATTAATTAGTAAAAATTTCTGCTTACCGCTTTTCTTTTTCTGCTTTTTTTTTTTTCCTGATAACCGCGTGTTATGTACCGTTGATATAGTAAAACTTTGCTTCGAGCTTCAAAGATCGGAATATAGGGTAACGAAGCTTAGCATTTAATTTTTTTATCAATGCCCATATGGTAGTATAACTTTTCACCTACGGTAAAAAACAAAATGTTGACCACCAAAAATGCTCTTACGTAGCCAATGTTAGGCTCTGAAGCTAGGTCTAAACTTTATGATTTGCACAAAACATAATGAGGCCACTGGTAAGACTCGAAAGCAATTGTCCAGAGGAGCTTCCTAGCGACACATACCACCTAGCTATCAGTACATAGACAATCCAAGGAAGAAACAGCAAATAACGGTCGCCATTGTTTTCCAAATAATCTAACGGATCACCGCCGCCTATCATTGGCAAAGTGCTTTGAGATTTAAAATACCGATTCTGATATCATAGAAGCTTTGCGATTTCCAGGGCTCCATATTGTTCTGATTAACGACCGCACGAGGAGAAGCCCAAAAATACGAGGTCTACTAATGTTAGTATGTCATGAAGATTGAGTAGACTATATAGCTTCAGCACACATCGCGCTACCTGCAACAAATGTCCCAGAAGACAAACAAAAACGTCCACGTCAATTAGGTAACGTGTTAAAATTCAGATAGGGTCTCAGAAAAGATAAAACGTCGAGATGGTAACATGTTCGCAGGGAGAACCGTGCGCGAATGTTGTAATTAATGTAAATTGTGTAGTAAGCGTAACACACAATCAATTACCTGAACTACTTAAATATTTGTAGTTTACTATATCACAGTATTAATAATGATACATTCCTTAATTTAATTTTTATTGAACGAAGCTCGGTATGTCTAAACAGCTGGTCTAGTTCTTCATTCTCTTAAGGATATGTAAGCCGGTATAGCTTTTGCAATGACTTTAATTGACAAAAAGAAGGGTTGATCAGTAGTACACCTGGACAAATCACAAAATATATGGTGCAAGTAATCAGAGTTCCGAATCTATTAAACCAAAGCAAATCATCGTTTCGTTCGGCGCTTAAACATGTTGCCGAGCGTTGAGGACGAAGTTTCTTACCGCATGCTCAACGAATATAAGCGTCTGAACACGGTAGAGACAATAGCCTGCAGATATGGATACGGCAAAGAATATAGAAACAGCTTTGCATAGAAGCAACCAGTCAGCGTTCTCCAAAGGTTAGGTCTATTTAAGAAGCCTATTTGAAAATATAGGAGCCACCTAATATGTTATGTACTTTCGTTCACCTATTCAAATCGACGCTGACCAGGTACTGAATCCAAGATCTGTAGCGTTACATTTATAGTAAGGTTTCCTGTATGACAAATGGCTAACCTCGTTCAATGCGATAGCCTCTCATTTGTGTTCCGTTAAATGTGATCAAAGATAAAAGTACTTATTTCAATCGCTCGTCTAGTTCTATGGCGATATTTAGTCTATATGATCTCTGTCTAGGATTATCCAGATGAAGCTTGTGGATGGATAACAGTAATTGCTTGGAAACAGTTCCTTTTGGATCTGTTGGGTCTGCATGTTGCTCAGTATAAAATAAAGTGACAGGTCAACTAACCAGGGTAGCAGAAAAAAAAATTGCTCTACATGTTATAGCTAAGTATTTCAAATTTGATGTCCGGTATCGTTGTTTAGGCCTGCTCCGTCGTGCCGATAGTTCTGTCACCACGAAAAAACAGAGGACCGTTTAATATAGGTTAGGTAACGCTGTATCTTATACACTTGAGTATTTTTCATGAAGAACTGACAGAAGGATCGATTATGCGCGTGGACTGCTAACCCAAACAAATCCAACTGGGTGCACAGAGCTGTCCGACAATTCTGTAGCTTCTATTGATTCAAATATTATATTTGTACTCTGTTTGTCTCGTCTACGAACTCGTATCCTGTTGATAACCTCGCGCCCATACAATCATTGTACCATTGGACTACCATAGGCCTATGGGAAGAAAACGATATCCGGCCTTAAAAAAGATAAATGTTATAAGAAAAAAATGTGAGACGTTGTTGCAGTGTGGAAAAGATTAAACATTTCGCTCACGTCAACAATTTTTGGCCCTTTTCTACTAATATCACCACTATTTGCCTCGATCTGATTGTCTTCTTGTGGGCGTCTACGCTCTACGATGAAAATGCAAGCTCGGATTTCCGAGTGCTGGATGAACTTGTATACGTGTTACATCTGTAATACATTGAACCTACACTCCTGACCTGCAGGGGCACCCTATCGATAGTTCTTCGATAATCTTGAGTTGTTCGCTCTTCTACGTAGATACCTTTGAAGACACATGTCTCAGATAATGTGAGTCGCATCGGCGATAGGATCATTCGAAAACCGAGATTCGACAATGATACGTATAGTAAAACGATTGTATGGTAAAGTTCGCTATATTTTCTATACCATTTTTTCAATGTAAAGGCACAACCGCTTCATGGACTCATAGAAAAACATCGTGCCGCTTACTTTCAAAGTTAAGCGTTATCGGAAGAGGTGGCCCAAAGTGGCTTTTCGTAGTGGTTGAACAATAACAGAAAAGATGGTGATATTATTGCAAACGTAAAATTCAGCGTTTATTACGAAATAATCCTGAGCTGTTCGAGGAGAGCTGGCTAGAAAAAAAAAAGCCGATTTGACGCTTGAGTCCCGCACGAACGGATGCAATAGATTTCCATTTTCGAGAGAAACCCTACAAGAAATTGAGCCATGTCCAATGCTGTGTACAGTAAATCACATACGATAATAATCTGCAAAGGAAAAAAAAATAAAGATATATCTTCGACAAGGTACGAAGTCTGAACTAATCCTAAACAGGTGTTACTATGTGCTTCATGGAACTGGAAAGATATCGACCTACTAAAATTGTTGGTTCGGGTCTCTACTTACAGTTAATAACAAACAATTGAAAAAAATGGATAGAAACAAATGAACGAAAATGCTAAATGATATTCATTTTTAGCTGCCCGGAAAAAGGCTCAGATGAAAAATCTTAACACATCCGCTGAATAGCCTGGATCTTGTACGATCCTTTGTATCGGTAGTAGTTTGCTTTCAACAGAGGCGTCCAAAATGTAATTTCGTACAAAATCAACTTGCAAGGGTAAATTGTCCGTCTGGATAAATACTTAGTGGCCGCGAGGATACAACGATACCAGCAAATAGGCGTTATAATAGAGAAAGCGATCACATATTATCTAAAGTTACTTCGAAACTTAAAAGTTTCAAGCTTTCCCATTTTGACCAATGTGCAAATTGGGCTCTAGATGTTTGATATCCAAATAGTGGGTAGTTTTATGCATCCGACATTTCTCAATGCTAGTTCTCGAATCGACTCTATAGGGTGACAATACTCACAGTGGCATCTCTACCGCTATGTCAGTCTCACTCCACAAATTATCGTTGCAGATTTGTTGGCAGATCAAAATGGCGACATCGCCCATTCCGTCAGCAGATTTCCAATGAGACGCTTCAACGCGGACCACGCAAAGACGGTCTATTAAATAGAAGAAGGAATGCTCTTTATCGTAAGCCTGTATAGAAAGCTAGAAATATATATATATGTGTTAAACTCATGTACGCTTCATCCACTGTATAACGGGAGCCTTGTGTATGCTTGCTTTACATAAAGCCGACACCTTCTAACGAAGATAAGACTGTTTGCACAGGACAACGTTTGTACGTACCCTGCTAAATCTGGAAAATGCTTCACGGATCATTGAGCAATAGAACGAAAAGCAGAAGTGAGGTTATCACCCTGTGTTATGTCAATTGCTTGAATGAACCCCTTTGTTCAGACAGTGCATGCTTTAAGGAACCCTGCATTGTGTAGGCATTACTAAAATCCTGTTTCGAAATCCACAAACACGATGCCTATTTCGGTCGATTGTGAACACGATGTACCTCTTGCAGTGGCGTATCGCATCCGGTCAGCGCGGAATTCAGCGCTGTTCAAATAGGATACATGGTCAAAATCTCGTCAGACGCTGCGCAATGAGATGGAAAAGTTTGTAACTACTCGCGATCGCTCTCTATGAAGATGGGTCGCGTAAGTTGTCCTTTATTTTGAGGACGACACTTAGAAGGCCCCTCCTCTAATTTGTTGGGGAGAGTCGTTAGATAAGTCTGTCCTAACGAGGAACGAATCAGCCGCTTTTATTGTTTCAATTGTTTAGGCGTTTTTTGCGGATCAGATCCAGTCCCGTGGTCGCTTCAGAAAGCACGACGCCTAAAGACGAAGAACTCCGCTCTTAACGTTCCGCGCGTTATAGTTTACCCCATACACTAGCGAATGGCACTGTCCATGAGATGGCGTACCTAGCTGATAACATAATTCTAAAGTACTCTATTAGCACTATAGAGCTAACTGGGTATGATAGCAGCCCCATCCTACGCAGCCGTTCCCTTCCTGCTCGTATTACTGACTCGTCTTGACAAGAACCCTTACGCATATTCAGGAGGTAGCCGCTAGAAATAAAGTTCGACCTATTTCAAGTCCACCAAAACAACAAAATGTTGTACTCTACGTACTAGCCATAGAAGCCATACAATTTACAATGAAGCTTAATTGTTGCTGTTGCTACATCTGTGACTACTACGGTTGGTTGCCAATATATATTAGAAAATGTTGATTAGTGATGTCGGGATGTTTTTAAATGATTCCTCCAGAACAGGACTACGCAGGTTAGACGAATCGTTAAACAGCGATCCAACAGAAACGTGTACAAACGCTTCGTGACAGAATTCCTGCAAAGAGCCTTATGTTCGACAACTGGTATGCCAGATATGGAGACCTGATTGCCAGCCATCATGCTGCCCTTTTTTTTAGAAGAAAGCGAAACCACCGAAAGAAGAAGCAAGTTCTTTAGGACGTCGTTTGATGCGACTCTAGTATCTGTTTCAATGTAAAATCGACCTAAATGTGTCGTGTGGGTCTGTTAAATTGATGCAAATATTAAGGTATAAGATCAACGTAAGGTTAAGTACTTGGAAGAGAGATTTGGCACCACCTTCGCGACACTAGACGGTCAAATAAAACGATACGTTCAATTGAAAGAGACAAATCAGTCATCTTAGTGAATCTAATGACGTAAAAGCAGAAATTCGCAGCAGCAGTAGTAAACCTTAATATTTCACTCCACAATAATTATTTCGTCCGGCTCCTCATCATGGGCCGTCTGAAAGGCGCGCACATACCTGGATGAGGGAAGCCTGGATGAGGGAGCGTTGGAGTCCAGCATATTTTTGCCTTGCCGGCTACTTGTTGAAGTAAGGTCTATCTAAAACAGAAATCCAAATCGCGGATCGAGTGTTGGCGGGGATTGGACGAGAACTTCGCGAAGTTCATATGAGTGGACTGTGCTTCCTGGATTCGGCGCAGGCGCGTACTCGGTCTTCGACTCAGCTTCCTAAAAGCTTATCCCTAAAGCATATGCCGATTCATGGGCTGAGATTTCCTTGAACTTCAAGCTTCTGGTTCCTAAAAATCGGTTTCGTTTTTCTCGTTAAATCAATTGCGATCCCCCTGGTCACTTCCCATTTAGCGTTATGTCAAAGGGAGCATGTGGAACAATCCATAGTTTCGAGACGCTTTTGACGGCATAACATCGTTGCCTAGTTTGGAGTCTACTAAAGAAAGAGGCACAGATAATACGTGACGTTCGGAGCCAAGTTGAGTCGCCTGTACACTGTCAAGATGTAGAGCTCGTTTTTGAACTTCCATCTACTCATGATCTTTAGCCTATAGGAAGATCGCCATGGACGCGGAAAAGGTCCGCTATATTTCTCAGCTTCTTCGACCACGCTAGTCACGTGTGTTGTTTTTTGACGCATGTTTTATGATTTGGAATAAGTTTGCAGCATTCTTAAGGTATAGCGTTCCAACAGATATTATTATAACTAGACATCTGAAATTTTCGAATTAATCTTATAAACACCCAAATCCACTTAAAAAGTTTACGAATAATGTCAGTAAATAAGTAGAGTCGATGTATCATATAAAAGAAGCATGCCTTCTATAGATATTTAAGAAGCGACCGTTACGTCAAATACATCGGGACACATGCATGGGGTATGATAGCAAGATTCTGTAAAAACAATAACGTATTATTCTTACTAAGACAGTATCGGTCGCCGTCTGCAATTTTCTCTACTTTGTGGTAAGTGAAAATTGCGGCATTTTTTAAATCCATTTTTGTAATATAAACTGAAAGTAGATTGTCTTTACAAAAGGCAAACTACTGAGTTATTCTGCTTGAGCAGGAAGAAGGCCATACAGGGTCGATTTCTGTATGGACGTAAACAAATAAGTATTTCTCCATTTTCTCAATAGCACAATTTCTGTAAATAAACATCACCCTTCTAGGTTTGCTAAGTACTGAAGTGGGAAGCTTTCGACTGAGGATACATAGTTCGCCACTTTAGGCACAGGTTCTTTCTTGTTCTTCTTTCTCGTTTTCCGGTTGTAATATTAATACACAGATAATTTCTCACTGCAGTAACTGTAATATATTTTCCAGGTAAAAGCAGCTTCTATTTCTAGCCGTTGTAATGCTGCATAAACTAGATAAAATTCAAACGTCAAAATAAAAACGATTTTAGATAGTGAAACGTCCCAACGTACCTTTGTGCCAACTTGTTTACACACAAATATAAAGAAGCCTTCAAACGGAGCCGAGTTTCGTTTTGTCTTACTTATACTGTGCACTTCCAGTTTATGTCTGAACGCACGAGTAGCCTTCCAAGCTTTGAACGAGCAAGAGAAGCTTGTAAACATTTGAAGAAGCATGTCATGATTGATTGACTCGATCACTGTTTGAGTATTAACCTCTCTTTCCTCTATACTTGCAAGTCTGTCGGCGTAAACCTAATCTTTTGCATAAACCCAAAAAATGTAATCAATGGGTATAAAATAATAGGAATACAACTACAATAAAGGCCCGCAACGCAATGGCAACTCATAATCTCGCGAGTCCGGTATGACTCGTGACCCAATCTCACTGGAACAAAACAGCATTATCCGTGTAGCACACAATCAGGCTCACAAGAGGCCCTTCAGCATACCCCTTATTTTTGAAAGGTGTAGGCGAATGCATCTGCACACTCTTTGGGACTCTCAAAGCTACTTCCCTAAACAATCCACGCGTAAAGCCAAAGCATCGGACTCGCTTTTTGTGTTTGACCCATTAAACCTCTGTCCTTTCAGGCTGGCTGCCATCAAGGTCCGGAAGAAAAAAGGAACGGTATTACAGTTGGTCTTGACTGCACCTCAGGAGCTATTATAGTCTTTTCAATTATTGCTTTGAATCCTTTCTCTCATGACATTTTCCAGCAAGGTCGTATTAAAATGCGAAAAACCTCCTCCTACGTTGTCTTACAGCGAAAGATCACAGGTTCCGGCTGATTTCGATGCAGCTATCTTACCTATCCCAATAACGTAGATCTGAAGCTGACCAGACGACTTCAATTATATGGTAAGTAAGCTCATCAAAATAGATCAGGTTTATTATCCAGCAGTGACCAATCTTTCCGTTATTTCCGCAATGTGTTTCCTGAGAATCTCTCAAAGTCAGCGCCTTTGTTAAAATATCACTTAGCCCCAGCAGCAAGACGTCGCGCTCTTATTGTTTCTATCGACACGAACACTGAGCATTAGTACCTACAGTCCTGTAAACTCGCACTACCCGTATTGACTCTATTGTGGGTAAAAACGAACTTTCGGCCTCCGTTTGTGTTATGAGTATGGTGTCTAGAAAAAGAAACGTCATGGCATACTTCTTCCAGAAAGCAAGCGTAACAAAAAAAAAGTTTATCATCATGCGGACCATCGTGCAACCGTGGATGGAAGGATACCATACGTATTCCAACAAGAAAGTACACCAGCTCATACAAGCAAGCTATCACAGAGTTGGCTGCTTTAGAATACGGGCATGCTCAACACTAACCACACTTAGCAGCCAAAGAGTCCAGATTCGGATTCACTAGATTACGGATGCGACCATTCGATTCATACTACCGAAGGAAAGTTCATATGAACAAGTATTTCAAAAATGCTGCGGCTACCGAGAAAAGCGGTACGTTTTTTTCCAATTTGAGCAAAGATCAGCTTTTATGTAGTCTTTTCACAAAACACCAATAAGATAATAGGCTTGTTAGCTGTGGTTTCTTTTAAATCTATAGTGTACCGCAAGGAAATGTCGATGCAGCTACAGAACGACGAGCCACCTAAAGGGGATTTTCGAACTATCCTTCTGTCTGAGTAAAATCTCTGACAAAAGACTTCATATGAATATAGCCATGATGTCACACATCGTTCACGAAAAACCCAGGTAAGTGTCACACAACATGAGAAAATAAACTGAAAACATATTGGGAATGAAGTCAATGTCGTTTGCTTTTCAATGCTCTGGTTAGACTCTGGATTCAAGTTATCCGGGGTACACGGGGACTACACCGAGTAAACAGGACGGTCCAAAAACTGGCTTTAGTTCTTCGTAGAAAATGTTTTTAGTTACCTACAATCGTAGATATAGTTGATAGCAGAACGTTCCATGTCAAACCAACCTCTAGGGAGATACGGGATGGAGTAAGCCTTTTAACATCGTGGAGAGAAGTCACTTGGTACTCTAATATCTTTGATAAATTTTTTTGCCTTAATATCCATTAAGCGTTTTTTTCTACCGGTATTGCAGATGTAAGACGTCCAAGCTGTGAAAAAACTACTACAGCACCTCGAATGTATACGGGATGCGGCACCTAAATTGGGAGTCGTTCTCATGCTTGTAAAAATGGGTCCAATAAAAAAACAGGTATGCTTCTGCGTGTCCTAGAGGAGCTACTTTCAAGAGTACATTATTTTGTATAACTATTGCTCACCGTGATTGCAATTTCAACTTGACAGCTACACCGTTCACTAGCAATCTTCAAAATAAACGTTCTTTAATCCTTGCTAATAATAATAATAATAATAATCATACTTCAAAGCCTAGTAATAGGCATAAATATATATAAAAGTATCACTCAAATATACAGAGACTTCAGCGGAATGAAGTTTTGGACTAATAGCAGGTCAAGAGTCGCAAAAATGTAAGGGCCCAAAGCTCCTAGAAAGACGAAATAATGAAAAAAAAAATGCAAATCAGCCCACATCCGCTACGACAAAGTGTTTCCCTATTTAGCTACCATATTTTATATGAAACAAATGTTTGTTGACGGTTTGACAAAAAGTCACCTGAAAATTGGAAAGCCTACACTCAACTTTTTTTTACTTTTGGTTTTATTACATTTTACTTGTCATTGCTTTGAGATAGAGAACTGCCAAGGGACTCTTATACGCACTGCATTGTGTATGCGTAGGGGGACGGGTTTCAATTAGGACACTAGCTTACGAAATGCTTTTGCAAAACAAAAGCAGATCCTTCAACTATCGTTTTGCACGTGCCAAGAACCTTATCCTTAAGGACCAGTGTCAGGTAAAGACAGATTGGTGAAAAATATCAACATAATCCTCAGGTTTCCACATCGTTAAAAGACGAAAAGTGTAATAAAATGTCCTTTTTTAAGGTGTAGGGCCTTCTTAAGTTGCACCTGAACTAGACTGGGCAACTAAAATTGACGCATCTTGTACGATAAAAGAGTACGACTGACAACACGTTTCCAGGATTAGATCTTTAAGATGTTAACTTTATTAGTTATGTTGAATGTGGTATATAGATTCGTGAATGGAACGAGCCTGGATAATGTAAATCAATGCGTTGCAGTCATCACTATTATATAGCATATTGTTGTTCATTTAATACAATTCCAATTGTATAATCTGTTATCGTTACCACTATGATAATTGAAGTAGGATTAACAACATCATTTTACTCAGACTCATCATGGCATCATCAGTGGATCTCATCGCGTTTCGCGATTATCTCGCGTCGTTTTTCCTCTCTAGGGAACGTTCGCTCTGAATAGTTTCCAACGAACAGCCCATACTTATGTTAGTGCCTTAACCTGTTGTGCTATCGATAGATAAGCCTACATTTCATTCGTCCTTCGGCGTCCTCACCTCGAAGCGGTTCCTTATTTGACACTAGGGAAAACGCTCATGCTTGCTAGAATTGGCAATCATCGACATGGCTAGCCGTCTATTAATGGGAATAATTGATCTTTCTAGTTAGAAATATGAGTGTGGATCATTTCATTTGATCATTTTCTTCGCGTATATCGATATTACATTATAATATACGATCTATTATTCTTGGCAACTAATAGTGTCCAACTAAAACACGACGGATAGCTTAAGGAACTAAATTTCTACTTCTGTAATGCCCAACTGTGATACACACAAAGGAAAGCAGGTCTAAATAAAAACATAGATCCACTTTGGAGCGCTTTGGATCTTCTTCTCTGAATTTTGAACTTCAATCCCGTTCTAAACTTACGAAAAATTCCGAACTTTGAATGTTAATTGGAGTCAGCAAGCATATGTGATCATCAATCACTAGCTTATCGTGGCTGTCTCGGCCACCCGGTTTCTGTCTAAGCACCCTTATTCCTACAGTAAAAACCGAACGTCTAACTGAAATTTCTACTAATATCGTTTACTTATCATTCAACCAATCCTTTCATTACACAACTGCATATTGCTTATCGATTCGTTGGCCTTTTAATCTTCTCGCTACATATATTTGTCTCCTTGAATCCCATTACCATTTTACTTTTGCAGTACTCCTACCTTAATTATCTCTGACGCTAGACCATTTCACGCGATTATTCCCAGCCTATATAATTGTTTAACCCATTTTATATAATTGAATCAGATTTTTTTTAGTCAGTTCACTAACGTGTCTCTGCTTGTTAAATCCATTTGATTTCCGGTATCTTTCCTTTTTTTTTTTTTTTTTTTTTTTTT
>NW_019214505.1:0-132124 GCF_002532875.2 Varroa jacobsoni
CTATTCTAGGTCTAACAACCGAACGTAAACCCACTTCAGTTCCCACTGGGAATTGGCAGTCGCTTGAGGCATACAAACCCAAAACTTCGGTGGTCGAAATCAGTCCGCGACTCATAGACGGTGCCTAGCAGAAACTCAATTACCCATCTGTACGCAAAAGCCGTTTTTGCGTATCTTATTCTACAATATACAAACACTATATTAAGCGAGCATAATACCTATCAACGCATACTTAAGTAGACGACAAAGGTAGAACTTAGTAATCGCGCCGTAATATGTAAGTGATTCTATAACCGAAGATGCGTGCCTTAATCAAGCGGTTGCAGAGGAAATACGTACTCAACTGAAACTCAGCGTGAACCATGTTGACCCACGAAATGTCCTCCCCTTCATGAAACACCAGCACGCAATTAGGCGATAGCACAGCCATCGACAGTGGTCGCCACATTCGGCTGAAAGCGCTTGCTCGTGATTACAAATGTACCGGCCATATACTGGGCTGGAATAAAATTTGATTTTCACTATTTTAAATTCATCTACGCTTGTCTAATCTAAACATCTTTCTTATTCAAGTTATGCTGTTTATAACTTAAAGCTTCTTCAATATCACTTAAATATACACGTCACCGTGATTACTGTATACATTCTGATTTACGGCAACTAGAACTTTTAGAAATTTACCCCATAGCTTTAAGTCGGGGTTTGTCCGTTTGAATGGCTTTCGACGCAGTAGCAATAGCCAACATCAAGAACTCTTCAGTTGAGGTGGAGGAAGGTGATTTCATACTATTTTCGGCACCCCAGTAGTTCCTGAATGTTAATTCGCCAGTAACAATCATAGACATTATTGACACACGCAAAAACATACGACTCCAGCTAGTTTTTAATAGAAAAACATAATGTGTTAGAAATGTGCGGCTAAAGATTAGACCCGTCAGTATGTTTCTATTGCCTATGCTAATGCAGCCTAAACCGATTTTTAAAAGACGTACCCACTTAGTTTTAATGCAGTCCTTGAATACGGATTTCACTACGTAGCTGGCAAGACTCTGTTATTATAATAGATAAATGAAAGCTTAAGCTGTTCGCCACGGGAAGGCGAGAGCGGAGTGACGCATTCACACTCCGTAAACATGAATCGTCCTACCAGTCAGACTCTGTTGCTACGACAATTTGTCATATATAAAGTCAGATACGTAAACAGTAGCTACACATAAAGATAAGCACCACTTCTACGATTATATTTGGTAAAGCCAATGTTTGCTCTTCATCTAGAGGAAACGCCACAATATTTCATGCGATCCAACGTAACTAGTCGTTTAAATAAACACAAATCCCGGGTAATCTGATTGATAACCTGGAAATTGAATCCGGAACCTTAACCTTATGAACCTAATAGCCTAGTCACTCCAGTGTTAAACCTTATTAAGTTTTGATTGTTGTATTATATTACCTTTCGGAATCATCAATACTTTTTATAGTTGAGCAAGCGCGGAGGTGTTCCCTTAATCGAACATCTTTCAGAGGATAACAATTGGAAAAATGTCTCCTGGATCGAGATAATTTTATTTGGTAATAAATATGGAGATGTGCGTTTGTCAAACTCGGTTTACATTTCGTGTCGACACATAGCACCTTCCTATTATCATTTGAACTGCCTTCAGAAGTTTCGCCTTCACTCAATATATTCCCCTGAAAATATACAAAACAGACAATTGAACTAGTGCCTTTTATCGTCCGAGTAAGTCGTACGTTTTAAGAACACGGACTATTGTCATTTAAAGATAGAAACGCCGAACTTTATTTTGATTGAAGCCATTTCAAATATTAGCCTGATTTAATAAAATATTAACAGATGATAAGCTAATTACTTTCTAATAACACAGCACGGGCACCAAAAGTGATTTCTTCTGACTTCTAAGTGTTTCCGAAACGCTTATATGTATGCGGGAAATGGGGCCCTCTAAAGCGCTCGGTTTTTTGATCCATGATGTTTCAATAGTACAGATAAGGAGCGCATTTTTTTACGTACCCTAAAAGGTTAGTCACGGTATGTAGAAACGGAACTCTCAGCTCTTGATAAAACAACTGGATATTTTCTTTTTATGAGAATCAAATTAGTAAGTTTTAATTTTACCTAGCAAGCTAAAAGATTTTATAGGAAAGGGTGTCGTGTACGACGGTACCCTTCGGTATAAGTAAAACAGAATATTATGGACCAAGAAAAATTAAATATTATATTTATCTAATGTCAGATTAAATCAAATAGATCTATCTAAGCTCTAGAATTACGTCCGCTGGCTTTCGCTCACAAGATCGTTAGTTTTTTATATCGCTCTATTCATTGTTAAGCTATTTGCGACAAAAACACTGGTGTTTTTAATTGTCACTTACTGAAATTACTGAGATTTCCACGGTGGCAAAAGACTTAAGGGTCACATTAAATAATTTTTGCTTATTTTTTGTGAAATCATAAACATTTCCTTATATTACTCAAATATAATAAGTTTAATAGTTATTTAACTATTAAACTGTCAAGTATATTTAGCGGGTCGAAAAGTATGAATAGTTTTCAAAACTATTCAAGTTAAAGAACATATCTCGAAGTAAGTTTGGTGTATTCTACCTTATTGTTTAACAGAACAGTTATCGCTCTAGCAGCTGCTTAAAATTTGGTACTTAGTGATGCTCAACACTATTTCTAATCTCGATACGTTTTCGGTATAAAAAAAAATGATGATAGGATACGCTACGCCAGCTCTTACCCTGTTTTAGATAAAGAATCGTTTCACATTTTTCTATTTAGAGCGTAACTGAAGTATGATGATCAAGTCAATCACATCGTGGGATATCAATTGCCGCGCAATTTAAACATTTTAAGAATTTGATATATCAAGCAGCATTAAGAGTCTCCTTTTTTTGGACACCACTCCGTAATAAGAAACGGCATCCATTGTGAGTATGGGCTTCACTATGGGAGACTACTATTATGGGAGTATGATGGGGGCTGGAACTGAAGTCGTCTTCTTTCCTGTTCGATGCTATTATCTTGCCTGCTCTTCCTCTAAAAAGACTGATCCATAACTCGTCCAAACGATTTTTTTGCTAGTAATACAATAATTACACAAATTGTCTTCAAAGTACACTATACGACTTTCCCTCAGTCCTTGACTCAGTTCTTATGGCCCCCGTCTCCGCTCTTTTTTTTTTATTTCCGGGGTCTTCCTTACACTATCATAACACGTATTCAGAGGAGTCTTATATTAAGATGACAGAAAGCGCATTTTTGCTTTGTTTAACTTGGAAGGTTTTATGATCATAGCCACTTGTTTTCCCGTTAGAGGTTCTGATATATAGTCACCTTCTCTGCGATATTTCACCTCCGAATTTTCATCCTTAGGATTACAACACCACTAAAGAACTATTGTTTTTGCTAAAAATCTCCCTGCACAGCACTTTTATTAATCTTTTACAGATATCAGAAAACGGAAGAGAAACTTGATCACTGAGTGTCGAAGTTCAGCAGTAAACAATAGGTTTCCTTTGAACTTCTAATGACGCCAATAAACCTAGTTATAACTTGTGCTTGGCGCTATTATTTCATAACCTGTGTCTGTGGATGACACTTGGTTAGAAGTGGTTCAGAATTCTAATTAAATAGCTTTTGGCAAACTAATAATAACGAACTGCAATTTAATGTGGTCGCTAAAATCTAAGAGGAAAAATAAGAAAAAGGCCACTCTTAAAGGGCAAAACTAAGCAGCCAAGCTAGAAAAGGTTTCTAGTATATTCGTAGTAGAACGAAATAGTTAGAACATGTTATACATAACACGTTGACATCCTGTAATGTTGATTCATATTAGCGCAAGCATTAGAGGAAGCACGACACAAGTTAAACAGACTCCTAGCTGAATGTAGATTTAACGCACATAAAATTGCAGAATTCTGAGAATTTCAATGCAACACGTGCTTTCCTTCAGTATTTAAGGTACTTAATATTGACCGTCTCTCGATAACCAGAGGAGTTGCAGGAGTTTCACGGAAGAGGAAACGATAAAGTAGACTAAAACGATTATATATATATATATATATATATATATAATCGTTTATTATATATAGCGTCAATGGTAAAAATAGTACAATTAAGAGGAGAGCAAGACACACTATTTAAAATAGAGTAAGTTGTTTGAGGTGAAGGAGCAGTTATAACTAACTGTAAGAGGGAAGATCACCCAAAAAAATCGACAAGAAGACAGTTAACAAAAGCCCTTGAATAAATGGAATGATGAAATTTATTGTTAGGAGTTTCGGAAGTGGAATGTAGGGCATCGTTTTGTGTAAACTGGACTTGCTCAGTTACGGCCCGCTTCCGCACGATCACGCAGTAAATAATGAAAAGTACTTGTAGACTAGGATCAATGTTTTCTGGGGCAGTACAAGGAAAGTGGAGATAATACAAAGGCAATTGGGGAGAAGGCGATTCGGATCAAGATGCCAAGAAAAGAATTATGAGGGGCTGTTATGGTGACATACGACGGGATAAACCATGGTAGATACATGAAGCTAGCACAGAAAATATACGGACGGCTAAATGCAAGAACTGCATGAGATTCAAAAGTGGAGCAAGCTGCGACGCGAACGGAATTGAAGGGTTCTGAAAAATACAAACGCACAAAAGAGCACGTCGAACGAAGAGTAAGAGTAAAGTCTCTGACGAAAAGGGAAATAGAGTAATGAGAAAGTGTGTGGAATTAATAAGGAAAACCACATCGATCGATACATCATACAACAGTGAACACGGATTGGCTGACGCTAGAATAGATAAGTGAGACACAAGGATAAGGTGAGTCAAATATCGAAAATGTAATATTTAGTGTCTTTCTGAAAAGGAGCAAGAGTCGATGGGCGATATCGAATACGAAATATTTGAGGATACGAAGAGAAGGAAGCTTTCGCATGTTATGACTGAAGTTACATACAATTATAGAATAGATAAAAAAAAGAATTTTCCCATACGGAGAGAATATCCACAGTGAGGTAGGTAACGATAATAATGCTCTAGAGAATGGGTAATTAGAGAAGAAAGGTAGTTGCGCATTAATTTCATGTAAATATAGTATGATTGAATAATAGAAAGAATTATAGATATATCAAATTGGTATAACGGTCTAAGCGATGGCCGTTCTTTTTCACGGCATAACAGGCATAATAGAACATTCAAGCGTGTATTTGCCGACTAGCGGCGTGATTCAACGGCATCTGTCTGTTCCATTTGTCAAGTTACTTCTGTACACCTCCCAGCATTTTCGTAGGCAACAGAGCTAGGCTTGTATCCTTGACACCATATCGTATGAGTCCGTAATCATAAGCGGACAGACTTCTATCATCAATCTATGTGGTGGCTAATTTGTATAGCAATGTAAAATACGTCTCTTGAGTTGTTCCTTCGTCCGTTTCGACATGTACTAGATTTCTCCTGTTATTTAGCGACATCGGTAGCCATTATTCAATCGGTGGCCATATACTCCAGATTGGAACTATATTAAGCCTTGTCAAATGCATATTAATAAGGTCACATCTTCTGTTGTCTTCGATGCACACATTAGCTCTTTATTCTTATTAGCCTTCCGTGCAGTTGATGTTACCATATAGATACTATGATTTGCCGCCCATAAACTTTAAAAACCGTTCGAAAGATCTTCTAGATGTTTCTTTTCTATCATTTCCGTCACCATTCTACCCATGACATATCCCACTACCGACCTGAGTCAAGACAGGACTCTTAATCAACTAATTCGTTCGTATTAATGAGTCTGTCTTCAAATATTAATAATAATTACGTCAACGAACCTTATAATGATCCTGTTCATATTCATCTTCAATACTGAGCCCTATTTCATTCTTTTCGTTTCCTGTTTCTTGCCTTAACGTCACGTTGGCCTCAGAACTTTCGCGGCTGGAGAAGACGCTCAAAGACGCATTTTCTGCGTTCGATAACGTTGACGGTATACGTCTCCTGTAGTAGTGTCGCGTAAAATCCAGTCAGAAACAGACTTTGTACATCTCAGACTCGATAAATCCCACATAAGATGGCCATGTATTTTCGAGCCTGGCTATTTTCATAACAATGCAGCTCTATTACGGTCGCCTACGCCATCTTATGAACATCGTGTTCTACAGCATTTAGCTTACATTACTAAAGACAAGTACGAATCCAATGTGCTTATCGTACACCCCATACTTATTCAAGCTTAACAATTTCCAGTTAGGCTAATGTGTTAGGTCATAACATAAGTAATATCATTGTCTCCTCAAACGTTCCGTTTTCCTTTTATTTATTTACTTATTTTTATCCACTGTCTATTTAGTTATACGCCATTCAAATGCGGTCGTACTTTATATACATAAACACATACATGTATATATAGGACTCCTCTCGCTTAGTAAACGGACCCTAAAGGTAAGTTCACGCTTCAAAGGAAATATTCCGTGTGTAAAAAAAGGTGTCTCTTTGACAATCTCGTTGCCTTTTAACGGCTCAAAGGCAGTTTGCAAAGTTCGGTCGTGGCGTCTTGGAGTTAGCTGACGCATTCCCCCGATTAACCATTCGAACCCGATGAGGATCGTCTGAAGCAGTCACAATAGTATGTTTCTTCTTAGGGTCTTAGAAGTAGGGTCTTTCATCGAGATGAAAAAAGAAAAGCTCCGGGACGTACGCCTAAGCCCAGATATAGATCGAAGCTTTATTCGAAAAGAACCACGATTGCGTCTAGTAAGTCTTATATGGTGCAAAATGCTTGAGACAAACAAACTTTGTAGTCGTTTGAGTTACATCAATTGAACACAGACTATCCAACCTCGAATTAATTGAACCGGCCAGATAGACAAGGAAAAGTCCGCCTTTTCTATGCCAATGCCGGACTGCGCAATAATACTGCAAGAGTTTGATTGAGAACAGTTTCTAACCGTCGCGTCAATGGATTATCATCTTATTTTTGATCGCTGGAAAATTACATTGGCAAGCGTAAAAACCAACACTAAATACGCTACAACCTACATTTATAGAGTATATATTTGAAAAAAAATGCCCTGTAATTCTGTAAAATTAGTAAAAAATAATTCGTCTAACCTAGGTTGTTAATCGAAATCGTGGGAAGCGGCATGAATCGACAAATTATACTCTAAATATCCAAAGAGACCAAAGCATTACTACCAAGTAAGTCTTGATGAATGTGGTATAGCTTCTGAAGTGTTCCAAAAAGCTTTACGTCTGAAGCGTTTGATGACGACGGGAAAGCCCCTTTGAAATGCATGTCTGAGGCCTGAACAGCTATTGCTACACTCACGGATTTCTAGAACTGCAAAAACGCGTATGCATTTCTATTTCGAGATTTATAAATACGTGATATGCCTGCCGCAAAGAGACGCGAACTGTAATATTCACAATTAAACTTCGTTTCAGTAGAAAAACGTACCACAATCCCTGACCTTAACTGTTTCTAATACCTACCTAGGTAAATGATGTATATATGATAAGAAATTTGAGAGTAACATTCTTTCCAAACCATTAGCCTAATTCAACATCCGAAAATTTCCGAACCAAAAAGCTATACTGAAATAGGAGTGAGAGCGCTGGTCCACTCGAGTAGCTAAATGGCACTTTGTCTTTTGTTTTTACTCTGAAACTGGGCGTCAAGATATTTTAATTTTTGTTAGTGGATAATAATGAATGAATGCTAACTTGTCGGTATTTTCTAATGTTCTGCGTAAGCTTAGGGCTTATCTAGTGCACGTCAGAGATCGTCTTTGAACTCGTTTAGTAGTTACATTATTATTTAGAGTTATGAACGCAATTGACGGAACTATTACTAGTGCAGTAGCAATTTTATGCTGGCGTTAGAATAGCTGTCTTTTTAGGACTAGTTTATAACTTGGTTACAATAAAACCAGTTACTAACCGCAATTCCTGCTGCTTTCTATTATTGAGAATTACTGTTTGTTAGTCTACTGACAGACAACAATGCTCCCTCAGCCTCGAGAAAATCTAGAAATCTATTGATTTTTTATATTTGCAAACAGAACGTTCAGCTTTTGGCTGTAAAGCAAGATTTTCGAAATAAGTTCTAGGTTACCGAGTTCTCGTTTTTCACCTGGTAATCCTTCAAGAGCTGCAATTGCCGTTAACGTAGAAAACAAAGAAGGTACACCTTTGAGTTACATTTTGTTTTTATACTGCTTAAAGCACGCTATCAGTCAATAAATACGTTACAACACGTAGAACTAATTTTCGGAAGCTACAACTCAAAATCGACGGATTTTGCTTTCATGACAAACTGCTGTTTTTTGTAGGTTGAAGAGCTGACCCGCTAAAGCTTTTAGAAAAGGCTTGGGGACATATTTAGCGAAGTAATGAAATCATCGCGTTTTGATGCACGATGACATCATTTCAAGACTAGAATTATGGAGGCATGTTTGTTATTTATTTACTTATGATGTTTGCTATTATGTTAATGGTATGGCTAAACCCAGTCAAGCAAACAACTACAATGGAACTACAGTGATCAGGGTGCTGTTATTGAAATGTAAGAACGACAACACATTGGAAGGACACTTCCTTTTGAAGGATCCTAGTTCGTTTCAAGCACATGTAACTGTCTGCGGCCTGGAAAAGATAGTGATTATTCTGACCTAACATCGTCCCAAAATGCCGAAATGCGTGAAAAGTGGTTCCGCGCGTTGTTGAGTGTAACAGATCCGATATATATACACGTGATGCTGGGTTGGGCGTATAAGTAGCGGTCTCCTGACCCTTTTCCTGCTCCGGGCCTTCATTAGTCTATGATACGTAGGCGGGATCACGAATCACCAGTAAGGACTGCCCGTAAACAAAGTCGACAACCGATTTATAGAGGTTACATACTCACAAAGGTCAAAGAAAAGATCTCCCGTATAGGGCGTTCCGTTTCATCATTCGATGTCCTACTTGCGAATGCTTAGCCAGTTTGTGTTAAAAACCTAGTAAGTAAAGGTTGTGTTAAAAAAAAGGTTAAATTAAAATTAAAAAAGATGAATATTGAGTGTCAAGGTAACATTCCTGAATAAAGTCCTTCGTTCGAAAACAAATCTTTCATATAAATCAAATTTAGCTGTGAGGCGTTTCTGTTTAAAAAAATGTTCTAATAGTATTTAAACCGAGTAATGTCCTCGCCACGACGCAACATTCGCTTCACTATCCAATCACCCCTATATTTCGAGTTTTACATACGGTATCGTTGTTAGGTGTTGCATCATACAGACGGCTGGCTCCTAGCACGAAACGAAGTCTCCGTTCATGCCCGGGTTCGAACCCAAACCACAACGTGTCTATAGTACATATATGTAAATGTACTAGTACCGTGTGAATAGTCAGCTTACACTTAACAAGGATGCCAAGTTACGGTCCTAATCAAGAGAATGATTTAGAGCCGAGACATAAGGGTACGAAATAGATATTATGACTATGACTATGACGCCAGAGAACTTCGAACATTGTCAAAGCAACGCTATGAGCGAATTGTCTGCCCACTCGGAAACGCAAGCCTCTCTATAAAAAAAAAAATATTATGTATAAACTAGATTATGCCATAGTTTTCCCTTAGTAAAGGGAACATTTGAAGCGAGACACTTTTTTTCTTTATCACTTTAAAACAGTTTGCACACGAGTCTCAACGCAATTTTTACTATAACGCGACTAGCATTTGTATACTACTTTTTATTTTGACGAAAAATTAGTTACATAATTTAATCATACGAACATAAAAAAAAATAAAAAGTAATTGGTTCTACCGAATGCAATAGATACCTTTGAACTTCAACGTTTCCATTTCAATCGTGAATGAAATCAATCTGATGATCGTCCTATGAACAAAATTATCGCACCAAAATGAGTACACGTTTGGAAACACAGCATGATCCCATATCTGAGACGACAGCTGACAGATTGATGCAGCTGACTGACAACGCGTGAGAGCCGCTTTGATGGTGGACGCGCGAAATTGAAATTTAGAAATATCTCGCTTCTTCGATGGAAGTCTCATTCATTTAGGCACCATTTGTCATACGAAGTTGAAGCTCCACCAAGCTGTAGCGTTTTATATGAGACAATAATTAATGCTTCTTATACGACAACGGGTATGAAGCCAGAATCTACAATAATACCTTCTTTGATTAAGGCAAGTTTTCTCGCAAAGGCAACATAGAGAACATTGGGTGGAAGTCTGATTTAACGCAAGAACTTTGGTTGGCTTGAATCGTTCAAAAGGCTTCCACCCGTTGCCATTCGTTTTTATTTGTATTGATATTATAGTTTAGAGGAACAGATCTTCCGCTGCTGAACGAGAACTAATCGATTATCATTCCCTAGGTATTCTTGTAGTGGTTATATACTTTCGTGGACCTATTTCATAAGCGTCAATGTTAGTGTAAATTAAGTTTTATTTTCACTACTGTTGGAAAATACCACAAGCATCACTTCTATTAGCGATCTAAATAAGAGAACAAATTCCTAAGGGCCTGTTAGTGCAACAATAGTAAGAATGTGAAACAAAAAAATCAACATGTAATAACAGAAAGTAGCATTATATCAAGATGCATTGCCCGAATGCTTCAATAAGACGTGCCATAGATAGAACAAATATTGTCTATCTATTACTACATTGCTACGGGAAACAATTCTGTTTATAAAAAACACTCGTTCTCCCCGACCCTCCCCCACGTCCCCACCGATGTGGCACATATAAGTTACGTGTTTCATTGCAAATCAAAAGGACTCACGTACGCCATTACTATACAAATGTTATTAACTATACTCCATGTTGGTGATCCTTACGAACTACCCACTTACGTTCTCTTTGTAGATCAACATCAAACAGGTATACGGAGGACTCCAAATCTTAGCGCTATGCCTGATTGTATAAAATGAATCACTAGTAATAAGTAAGGAAATCTAGTTTCGGCATGACCTAAGTTCGCCTAATAAGAACCAGCATCGCCTAGCGTACCACAACACCTGAAACCTAATGCACGGTTGACACAAGTGCATTAGCTTCAGAAAAGTTTCAGGCAACACATACTTAAGTGCATACAGAAACAATGCAATTATGTGATTAATTCTAACAGATAAGCAGAACGAGAACAGTGGTCACGAATGATGTTAGACAAAAAGCACCCCTACGCCAGTCATCCTTGGTTCAAGCAGGTATAGTGAATTTTTCTGTCGTTTGATATTTCAACGACGGCACGGTAAATTACCTAGCTAGGCGGATTCGTCTGACGTGCATACACCATGCGCGCCCAGCTAAACTTCCATGCCGCAACTGTATCTATAACTGAAATGGAATGGTCACTTATCGCGGCAAAAAAGAAAGAATATGTTAAACATATTTTACGCATCAGTTAAGTTTGAGCCCGTAACAAACACACGCTCAGGTGTGCACCCTCGCAAGTTATTACTTGTGAATAGCCGTCTAGGGATTTAGCGAAGGGTTGACCTACTTATTCGCTCTCATACGACAGCCTCTGGGCGACGACAATATTCAGTTGTTGTGACGTAAATTTGTATCGAGTATTTGATGATGATAATGATAGAATTACTAGCTCATATGACTTTGTGACTTAGTAATTTGAACTACGGTAGCGTAAATCTACGCGTTGTGCCGCTGGCGCCACTTTTTTTAATGGTAAGAACCTTCGTAAACTTAGAATATACGATAGACATAATGTTATATTACTCTTTTTGACGAAAGTAAAGCAGTAATTAAATAAAATATGCCATGGATAAAAAACACGCGACCTAAGAGTCGCGCTATCCGTCGCGTTTTACCGCAAACAAAACCCTTTTTTTTGTTATGACAAACAGCCACTCAGACCGAGAACTTTGAAAGATATAAAAAACGTTAGATTGCCTCTTCAGCAAGATGACTGCGATTTCTCATTTGTGACCTGTCAGTTGCTTTCGGCTTTCCAACAGAAGCCATTACATTACATGAAAATTGAAAGAGGCATGTGGCCTCATATCTTTGTACAGATCGAGCAGATCTTTCACCTAATGGAATTATTGAGGTTCCACCTCATTGTGCGCTGATATGATGCGGTACAAAGAAACTCACGGGTAAAACTGGCAATGTTGGTCTTCCTGCCAGCCGAAATCCATCCTTTCTAGGTGGGATCAAAACCTTTTAGAAGCAAGAGGGAAAAGGCTACAGAAACAGCAATATTCATTAAACTATACCTTGAAAGATCGCATTTTTAAACTATTTCATTATGTGCAAACTGGCTCATTATTAAGTGACTTACATAAAATGTATAATCTCGTTCATGTACTGCTGCTTGAGTTGAGCTCGGTATTTGTCTTGCATGTTTCCTGTACCGTAAGCACTAGGCCAGGCAGAGAGCAAGTACCCTCATGTATTTTCATATATCATGAAGAAAAAAGCAAAAAAAAAAAAATAGGCCTATAGTTATATTGACACCGAGACTTATTTTACATTATTAGTATAATTACGAGTTGCCCACGGCGTGTTTTATCGGCAGAAGCAGGACGACTGGTATCTAATTCAATTCAAACTGCTAACGCCCAGTGTGAAAACGTTTACAGCTCTACTGAAAACAAAGTTAAAATAAAAAAAGTTCTGCTTAATTCGTGATACTTATATCAATATCATTAATATGTTACAACGGAGGCTGACGCGTGTCGCAAGTGGCCTGAGTAACAGTTCTGCTCGAAACCACCGTACCGACGACACTGACACGACGATCACGATCAGCACCCTCTCTGCCCCGCTTCACACCGCTGCCCTATTCTCTCCCACGAATGGTAGACAGCGCCGCAGTCAATAAATACCATTTGCTATATGACAATGCTGAATAGTAGTTTGTAATCGGACTGGTCATTATATATGTGGACATATATTTATACGCGTTAGTATCAATAGAGTTGATCGGGCTTACATTAGCAGCACAGCCATCTTTCGAGCCCTTTCTAAGCTGTAGAAAGAACGGCACGCCAATAAGCTTAGGCGCTCTCTCTTTCTCCCCACAGTCGTCCGGTGCTACCTGTGCTTATGCTTTGACGGCTGCTTGTTGTGTGGATGGGGCCCGTTTTGCAGGCGAACGCTTATCAGCATCACCGCCTGTTTGCCCGCTGTTGCAGATGTGCTGGTGGCAACCTGAAGCGAACCACAGAAGGTACCACTGACATCAATTCGCGCCGCGCTAGATCTCCTGCTTTCTATACGGAAGCTTCTATAGGCGTACAAACATCTCCGCATAAAAACACAATCAGCAGCGACGTTGATCATATATAGAACTATACACACATATACATGTTTGTTTTTGTAAAATCTTACCGTATGTCAAGTAAATTTGAAACAATCTGCTGACTGCATTTACTTGCGCTCATTTAGAGAGTTTAACATGTTGTCTGCCATGGTATTTTTTTTCAAATTTAAATATGTGGCGCGCAATATGGTTCGAGAAAATGTTATGAACTTCAAGTCAAGACGGCTCTAACCTCTTAGGCAGATAGAATGTACGAAAAAATCCTATGACTATAGTTTCTGCCTTGCTCATTAAGTGCAATGTGTAACTGACGTGCCTATGTCACATAAGATAGTATTAATGAGCGTTTTTGCAAGTACTTCACTTGTTGTACTATATTTAACGCCGGTGCCAGTTGGAGCTGGGGGCAAATCGCTTAAAACTCACTAATAAGCCTATTCTAGCGACATAAGAGGTCACAACTGCATTATTAAATAGGTGTACGGTCAAGCTTGTATTCTGCTTATGAGTACTAATTTGCCTAAGCGTATGTATTTCCAAATACATTTATCTATGCGGGAATCGCGCATGAGGTAAATTCAAGATTGCCTATTTGATTAGGTGCCTGCGCGTGTGCCCTATCTGCATGGCTACGATGATCAATATGAATTTGGAGTGTCTCTGCGATGCAGCCGGTGTGTCGAGTTCTCTGTTGAACGGCAGTGGTACGTTCTGTGAAGCTCTTGTGGTACGCCGCGGTTCGTGTGGTCGAATATGGCCGCCGCCTTGAAAAGCAGCGGTAGTAGCAGCAGCACCACCAGTCGCAACGCCCGCAGCAGCAGCAGCACATACACACTCACAGACATAGACAGCAGTGAATAGATGTATAGATAGAGCAAGAAAGCGAACAGCAGTAAGCGAGCAGACAGACGGACAGACAGACAGACAGTGGTAGTACTAGTGGTAGGCTTGCTACTGGCTGAGTCGAGTTCAGTTCAGCGCAGTGAGTGAGGCAATCGCCTGTCTGCTTAGGAGTTCTGTGCGGGTGTTCTGAAAAAAGACGATCGAAAATTTTGCTTAACCACCGGAAGTGTGAAATTCTCGTTGGTTTTTTTTTCTGCAGCGCGTCCATCGCTGCTCTCGTGCGAGGGAAGCGGTTTTCGTTCGGCGAGCGGTCGGCCCCAGGGCCCACGGAACGACCAGCTGCAAAGGGAACACAATAATGGCCGACGATACTGAATTTGTGCCCCCTCCGCAGTGTCATGTGTTCGAACCTACTGCCGAGGACTTTAAAGATCCATTGGCATACATTGCTAAGATTCGCCATGTCGCCGAAACGTCCGGCATCTGCAAGGTGATCCCACCAAAGGTACGTTACGTGAAAAAAGTGACTATTGTAGATAGAAAAAAATTACAAATGTGCGTGTTTTGTCCCGATAGATGTTATTGTGTCCTGCTGCTGGTGTCGATATAGTGGAGTAGTCAACAACTGTTGGCTATATTAACCAGTTGCACTGTGTTTCACGTAAAGGTTAGCCTTCGACTCGTTCGAAGGATCACGAATATGAAAGACTATGCCTATGCATTTCGGTGGATGTGGTTAAATTTGGCCACCACTACAAAGATGGTGTTGTCGCCGCTACCAGCTTATTTTGTTAACTGTTGTATTTCTATAGCAGCATTGGAGGCACGTCAGCGCTACACTTTAGCCATAGCGGCCTCTATATATCATCGCCATAAAGCAGCGACAGCAGCAGCAACAAGCAGACTTCGGTTGTCTCCTGTAGGGCCGACCCACCAGGTAACCTTGGGTTAGTAAAAATTCAGTTCCTAATCGCTGAAGGGGCATAAAATTTATTTATGTTAACAGCAGGCTCGGCAATGAGTGCAAGCCATTGGCACTCGTCTGCGTTCATTTAGACTCTTCGAGTTGGGGTGGAAATGGGCAGACACTCGAGGGTTTCCACGTGAGGATATAGCACTTCTATTTCTTGCCTGTCGAAACGCGTACGGCCCTGCACATATGTAGCGTTAGCCATAACGCGTCATAATAAACTACCAGTTTCCACGTAATTTGACCAATAAACTCTGGGGGAACAGCCGATAGCTGACGTTTGCGATATTGGGCTTACCGGCAGAAATAGTTCACTCGAGAATTTGGCCTGGGAAGAGCGGACCGGTCGTTATTGGCCAATTACCTACGCAGCGTTATAGGTGTTAGCCCGTAAATGGGTAACACCCCGCTTCCCCACACACTAACGCCTTTAGGCCTCAGCATCGCGATCAGTAATTCGCAGTAGTCTGATATATGGAAAATAAGCACGTCATTGTTTTGCCTATGGTGAATTGACCGAATATGGACAATTTCTCGATACAAGCGGTTTGAAGTCGTATTGAAATGGAAATTCTTCAGAGCATTCAATTATGTGTGTGGCTATCTCGGACCATAGACCGGCGCGAGGCCTCGATCGGTCGGTGGTAACGCAGTAAGGATAAGACAATGAACGGCTCCACCTTTTCGTTGTTAGGTTTTGCCAGTGGCCTTAATTGTCATTACTATGTTATGTTGATGATACTGTCGTTGTTTTTCTTCGTATCTATAATAATGACTATCTCCGTAAGAAAATTATGTGTTTATTAAGGGGCCAACTGCCATAATGAAACGATCTTCCTATGCTTGAATTTCGTATGGGGCTATAAGTAAGCAGTAGCGGTGAGTGTTGTCCACCTAAATGATGCAGGAAAGTAGATTTAGTACAGCGCTGGTAATATATTGGCAACGTGAAGCGATTCATGTATCACTTTGGTTTCTGTCATTTGCTGGAAACGTGTGTAAACGATATGGATTTGAAGTGGATTAGAATCGGAGCTTCATTCTGATAAAGGGCATTTGTTAATTCGACCTTCATCCATTCATTCATTCATGCAGCTGTAATTGTCGTAGCTGTGACATGTTCAACAAATTATGGTACCGGGTGTAGTTCCTCCTCGTACGGGTGTGTGTACCTCATTTTAACACTGTCCGAATTTGATATCATCGAAGGTTAGCGATGGCGCGTTTGATGTTCAATACGCCATGTGAGAAATATCTAACGAGTGAAACCTAAAACGACGGTTGCCCTATCAAACTATGATGGCGGTGACGAAGACAACGATTTTTATTATTATGACGGGGTAGCCAAATTTGTCAAGGAGTATTAGCCAAGGTTAAGGCGTTCCTTATCATAATCAATGTGATACTGCTTAGACGCGATCTGGCTTTTTACTGAAGCAGGAGAAATTTGAGTGATGGGAGGTAGTGCGACTTGGCGGTAGCAGCAACCCAATTGGTGCTAGTGTTTATCGGGTATAGGTGGCTATTCGACGGGTCCACGTAGCCGCCATTGCTACAGCGAATGCACCCAGCAGCAGCAGCAGCAGCATCACCAGGAGCGTCGCCACCATCATGAATGCTGCGTGTATGGCGTGCACTGCTGCTGGTGATGATTTGTCAGTCTGGGTTTTCTGCTGTTGTTATTATAGCCCGCCATGTTACCAAAATCGTATGATATAGGGTAATGGGCTAGGAGGTAAGCTCAAGGGAAAATAGATTGAAGAAACAAGGCACGCCCCCTTCTTGCTGATTTAAAGTAATCTGTTGACGTCAGTTCTCGCGTGTTGTGGTAAATGTATCAGTGAACATAGGAATATATCGATTTGTGCGTATGCGGGGGCTGGGGAGAAAACGTTGGCGAATGGGGGGATCATTGGTCTTCAAGCCTTAGCATGGAGGTGATCCATTGATTAAGTGAGGAGAAGCGAGGAATATATCGCGAGTGCTTAAGCCAATTGCATAGATTAAGCTCAATTGAAGTACGAACCATATGTCCGTGCTGCTTTCGTTTATTCAGGAGCCGACTTTTCGGTTTTCAGCTGCTTTTACTCGTTTTTCGCTTCTTAGTTATACTGCCGTTGTCGTTGTTGTTGTTCTTATTATCGTCGTCGTCGTCGTCGTCGTCATTGTTAAGACTACTCTGACTGCTGTCGGTGGTCTTGATGCTGTCGCCATCAGTGAATGCTGGTGTTGCTGCTGCTGCTGCTGCTGCTGACTGACTGACTGACTGGCGTGATGTGTTTGGTGATCGTTGGCGTCGCAGTGGTGCCGACATGTTGGACAAGGAGTGATTCGCTTTTGCTGTGACTGCGACAGGCTGCTTGCAGTTGCTGTTCGCTCATTTGCCGACGGGAATTTCTGTGCGGATGCTGCGGCGATGCCTTGTAGATCGAATGAATTTGTTGAGAAACAGATAGCTTAGGACAAACTTTAGGTCTCACTTAGGACAAACTTTAGGGGAAGAATTCGGGATAGGCTTCGTTCCTGTTGGTTGAGCACTTCGAATACGAACAATGTAAGCGTATCGTCATCATAACTTATGCCTGAAATGTGCTCCTGTTAAATTACGACGAATGTAGGTTTTATGGAAATATATCAACTTTCTCAATCTGGTTTCAAGTTTTTCAGTTTGGTTATACAAGAAGATCCTATGCTTAAACTCCTGCAAATCCTAGGTATTTAGGTGAAAATAAAAATTTTGATTTGTCGCGGACATAGGCCTAGCTGGATTTGGCCTTGGTGTGTACATTTAAGTGTTTACTTTCCAGTAAACGGAAACGCAGCAATATAGTGCATTTCCTTTGCCTACGTTTACATGTCTATATCGAGATGCATATACAAAAGTGGAAGTCTTACAGTTCTTGATAAACAGATAATTTTAAGTGGATTTACCTTAACTTCGTTTTCGATAATGACAAGTACGCCATTACGTTTCGGAAGGACTAAGCCTTACGTGCCATCTATCTGGTAGAAAATTAGATTGTAAAATATTTACCCAAATAAGGAGAAACGCATTCTAGGCAGCATTGCACGTATCGGGAACGCCTTTAACCCTTCATATCAGTTTGAACTGTTCGACATCTCTTAGTATTTGCATTCTCAGACCATTTTCCTTGTTATGAGATGAAAAAAAGTCCCTAGAAAAGGCGATAAAGTGAACTAAGACCAATGTTTATCTTTCAAAAAAGCTCTGTTAAGCTATGGTACTAGGCGCCTGGCGTAACGCCTAACGTCGTTCGGCCAAGTCTAAATATCAGAATGATTTTCGCTTTACGACGTTGAAATGTTTTTCAGAGAATACAGCTTGTTCACCAAAGACGTTCTCAGTGAGAAAAAAATAAATGGAGGAAGTGCAGTAGTAACTTGTAGTTTTTTGAGTATTTACATATTGGCTATTCTTTTTTAAGTAATTACCTGGCATATAGACAAGTGAAACTGAACAATGGCTCATTATGGAACAGCTTTACCAGAACGGTTAAATTATTTGATCTACGAATGAATTACATTGGAAAATAATATTCTTAGAAATCAATACCTTAGCTCTTTAATGCTTAGTGTTCTTGGGATTAAGCACCGGCAAGATTTCACGGGTGTATTTCATAAAGGCCGTTGAAAATAGAGTAGAAGAGTTTACTAAATGCAAAGCGGATAGAAGCCTTGCAGTTATGGACAACATGGTTCAAAGTTCTAAGTCGCTTGAATTGCAAACCACTTTATGCACCGTTTGCGTATACAAATGTAACTGAAATTTTAAGACGATTGCTTGAAGAATAGAAAAATCGCACGCATCGTTTTCGATTGGGAAGAAATTATAATATAACGAATAGGTGTACTTAAATCGGGTTGGCCGGCATCATTTGTATGAATTGGCCCGGGCTAAATAAAGCATTTTTTTCGTATAAACTTATGCAATTTTCCATTTGTTGGTTCATTTTCTAATTGGCAAACTCACCACTCTACTGATATGTTGGCGAAATGTTCGATTGATAAAACGAGTGCTTTTTCGATGGGAAACGGAGAGACGCTGACCTTATCTGCAAATATGCCTTTGGCCTAAAGCCCACGCGCCTGTGTCGTCTATAACAGACTTTCTAAAGTTCTGCGACTCAGCCCAAACATTCGCCGCAGTAAATAGTCGAAAAACTGGTACCAACCCAATTCTATCCTGTTTTTCATGAACTTCGTCGATCTGCCTTCTCATTGCAGCGACTTTCATCATCATGAATCTGCACTAGCCTTGGATGAATATGGCTCCAATCATGTTGGACATGAAGACCTAAGTGCTTTTATAGCTCACGGCGAAACGACTTACTTTTAATTTGTAGCACACACGTCATATAATAAATGTACGACGTATATTTTAGCTAGTAGAATTAGTAGTAATAAACATTACGGAGTTTGACTCATTTGAAAAACGACTTAGTTAGCCATCGACGAAGCGTCCATAGTTGAAAAAGGAGGAGAACCGACTGAGTGGAACTTCAGCATTGTATATCAAATTTGAATATAATGCAGCAGAAAAACTCCTCCTGGTGCAGATTTATGCGGTAAGTATGTAGCAAAAATATGCTTTATTACATATGAACGTATAGTTACTCTATATTAATTAAATATTGTGTTTTCTGGAAACGTACGAAGAAAAGTCAGTATGAGAAAATTGCAAAGGGTTTGTTCCTACCTAGTTCAGATACCTGGAACTCTAGATGATCTTACACACATAAAAACGTTTACGCTTAAATTGATTAGGCTACGTCACACGCTTAAATAGGCCATAAATTTGTTTTTAGGCTCAGGATACGAGTCCTACAAAAATGCACTTTGTCTTGAATTTAATTACCATTATATTACCTGCTTAAACACTTATTGATATTGCAGACGATATGGCTAAATGTATGCGAGTCACATGTGGATTATCAGATGTATTATCAATTCTTTTTAATTAGAGTAATATTGCCACTAAAAGAAAACCGAATATTCAGTTTGGGTCCTTAACGAAAGAATTTAATAAGTTATATTAATGAGTAATAAACTTCAATCCATACGTGAAGTTCAAGCATTGTGTACTCATTTGTCAGGCACATAGAACAAAAATTGTTCCTAAATATGTTCATTTTGTTCCACGCTAACGATACGATATTCTTAATTGCTTTTTTACAGGATTGGCAGCCCCCGTTCGTCGTCGATGTTGATAATTTTCGATTTACACCACGCGTTCAGCGACTGTCTGAGCTGGAGGCTTCTTCTCGCCTTAAGCTCAATTTCCTTGACAAAATTGCCAAATTTTGGCACCTTCGTGGCAACACGCTTAAAATACCTATGGTCGAGCGTAAAAGCCTCGATCTCTTCAAGTAAGTGCTTCTGTCTTTATTAGAATATGCGGTATTCTTTCTAGACGTTTTGTATTACTTTCTGAAGATGTATGCGTATTCCAAAAGAAACTTATGACTTCGGTAACGAACCGATTATTTGATTGTCGTCGACTTCAACCACACGACTAGGTTACATCGTATTGTGCAGTCAGAGGGCGGTTTCCATAAGGTCGGTCGTGAGCGAAAGTGGTTCCAGGTAGTGCAGCGCCTGGGTCTACCTCCGGTGAAGTCGCTTTCGACAGTACTGCGCAATCATTATGAGCGAATTCTGTTGCCGTATGATATTTTTAAGCAGACTGGAGGATATGTTGCACCAGAAGCGAAGCCCACGGTTAAGATTGAAGAGGTAACTAATAATGCATTTCAGCAAAGATCCTTTCTGCATTATTACATAATGTACGCCGTCAGTAACGTTGATCGGCACTCAAAAGCCTAATAAGATTACACTATTTGGCGGTGTTTTCATGTATATGTCTCTACAGTGAACTGTATTTTACATCTTTGCATAGGTCATAACACTATTTTCTCATGTTTTTTTACACATCGTTGTCATAATAGGTGGACAGGGATTATGTACCACACGAGATTGTTCAACGGCAGAATATTCCACCACCAAGCACGACCGGTCAGAGGCGGAGCAAACGTCACTGCGATGCATCGCAAAATGAAGAGGGAGCTAGTACAACGACCGCCGTAGCTGGCGGCGAAGTGTCCGACAATAAGGAGCTCAAACGGCTAGCCTTCTATGGTGCCGGACCTAAGCTTCCAGGTTATTCGCCGCCTAAAAAGAAAACAAAAGATGAGCCGATTGGCGATGAAGCCGTTGCGCACATCATGTGCAAGGCATGCGAGAAAGGTGACGATGAAGACCGACTGCTACTGTGCGACAAATGTGATGCTCCCTTTCATACGTTTTGCCTTCGTCCACCGCTTAATGATATACCGAAAGGCGAATGGCGTTGTCCGGGCTGCGTGGCCAGCGAAGTTCTCAAGCCGAAGGAAGCATTCGGTTTCGAACAAGCACGGCAAGAATATACACTGCAGGAATTTGGTGAGAAGGCGGATCGTTTCAAGCGAGATTACTTTCATATGCCTATTCATAAGATCAGTACTGAAGTTGTTGAGAAGGAGTTCTGGAAGGTGCTGAGCGAGATTCATGCAGATGTGACAGTCGAGTACGGTGCAGATCTTCACTCAGCCGAAGTCGGCAGTGGCTTCCCTACTGAAAATACACCAGGTCTGATGCCGGAAGACCGTGAGTATGTCACATGCCCGTGGAATCTAAATAATCTCGCCAATCTAAGTGCATCCGTACTTCGGCACATCGACAGTGACATATCGGGCATGAAGGTACCTTGGGTGTATGTTGGCATGTGCTTCTCGACTTTCTGCTGGCATAATGAAGATCACTGGAGCTATTCCATTAATTACCTTCATTGGGGTGAACCTAAGACCTGGTATGGAGTGCCTGGCGATGCTGCAGAAAAGTTCGAGTCCGCTATGGCGGCCAAAGCACCCGAACTTTTTGAGGTGAGACCCCTTTTCCAGATTGAAGATTCGTGCGTATGGTATAGGCAATACTTAAACAGCAGAAAATAGAACTTACTAAAATCATATGTTTCCTTTTAACAAATGCTACGTAGGCTCAGCCTGACTTGCTGCACCAGCTGGTGACAATTATGAACCCGACTGTGATGCAAGCGTCGGGAGTGCCCATCTTCCGTGTGGATCAGAAACCTGGCGAATTCATTATTACCTTCCCTAGGGCGTATCACGCCGGGTTTAACCAAGGGTGAGTTCTTCAGTGAGGTCCATTAAAATTTCAACATGCGCTATCTCGACAAACGATTCGTAATATGCTACGCAGTTAACTGCGTATACATGACGTTTTTGTTGGTTGCGTTGTTTAATTTTCAGTTACAATTTCGCCGAAGCGGTTAACTTTTGTCCCGCGGACTGGCTCCCTATCGGCCGCGCGTGCGTACGCCATTATGCTCTGTTGAACCGATTCTGCGTATTCAGTCACGACGAGCTCGTATGCAAGATGGCTTCCGACCCAGACAAAATAGATATTGGGTTGGCGGCGGCCACCTTTCATGACATGCTTAATATGGTAGAGGGTGAATGTCAACTAAGAAATGAGGTCAGTGATTGGGGTGTGACAAAGTCAGAAAGACTGATCTTTGAAATCATCCCTGACGATGAGCGGCAATGTGCCACTTGCAAAACAACGTGCTTCTTGTCGGCCATAACGTGCCAGTGTCGCGAAGAGAAATCGCATCGTGGAGATAAGGAGAATAAAGATGAGAAACTGGTGAGCAACATGGTTTGCCTTAACCACGCAAAGAATCTCTGTCATAGCTGCAAGCCCTCGCAACATATCCTGAAATACCGATATGCGCTCGACGAATTGCCGACGATGCTGGAAAATCTTCGACGAAAGGTAGAGGCCTTTGATGAATGGGTGCGTAAGATTAAGGAGCTGCTAGTCAAAAATCGCAATCCGAAGCCAAGTCTTGAAGACCTTAAAGCCTTGCTTAATGAAGCGAATGAGCATAATTACCCATCTGTCGATGTTGGGGCCGCGCTGAAGAAAGCGGTGCGGCAGGCCGAGACATATGCCCAATTTGCACAGCAGCTGTTGGCAACTAAAGTTCGAACACGGCGACAAGATGTGAACAATCAGCCAGTTGGACGGCTGACCAAGGAAGAGCTGGCTAAGTTTTACCAGTAAGTAGAATTGTCAAACAACATAAGTATAGAACTGTAATGTTCTACGTCATATTAAATCTCATCACGTATGCCTATAATTATTTGTTAGGTTTAATACGAAATATCCGCGAATAAGGCTTGAGCTGCAAGTGCATCTAAAATGTAGTGATATAGTAATTTCTACGTTCCGTCTGTGTATCAATGAAGACTATAGATGATACCTGTTTTTCGTTTTTAGGGAAATGCAGACAATGCAGTGTACAATCAAAGAAACATCGATTATTCGCGGCCTGATGGATAATGTCGAGAATTTTTGCACACAGGCTGAAGGGTTCCTTAAGATGGATGACTTCGATGAGTCTATTCCGCTTGAAAAGCTCAAGGTACTCCTATCTTAATTTCTGTATCGGTATCGCGTTTTAGGAACTGTTAGGACAATTCCAGTTGTTTGTATGGCAGCCCCTTGATTTTGGAGCGACATAGACTTCAATCTGCGCATATTTTACATATTATTAGAGTAGAGAGACAAATATGGTCTGTTAAAAATATTCGTTTCTTAATCCAGTATTTTATTTGTTGTCGTTTTTCATCAAAAAGCTGCACGTCGTATTGTAAAAAAAACATTTGATTATCATTAGTCCGTGTTTGTTGTTAGAGACGGTGGGATCGTAGGATTTGCTTTGCAATACAATTTTGTCTTTTACGTAGATGCCCTCTAGCGAACAGATGTGACAGACGAACTTGTTTCGTTTTTTTGGTGTGTGTCTAGGAGTTGACTGTTCGCGGTGAATCGTTGGACGTGGAGTTACCTCAACTAACACAGTTACGGCATAAAATGGAAAGAGTTGGTTGGCTTCGTAGGGTAAATCGTCTGCTGGCGGCGCGAAGAAATTCGGAAGATGCCGTCGAAGTCAGCCTACAGGATATCCGAGGCCTTCTGCGAGAGGGTGTCAATCTCGCTCCTCATCGCAATGTTGAGAGCCGTGCCGGACAACTACAACAGCTACTTGTAGATTGCGAAAGGCGCGATGATTGGGCTGCTGAGGCTCTGAAGGCTAAGTAAGGCAAACGATTTAGTAAGCATCTGTTGTACATGCAGTAATAAGCCATTAAGCGGAATAATAAAAACCAGGACTTGTTCATGGTTATTCGCAAGGCAAATGACGGATTAGTGGTTTTAGAAAGTTTATAATAGACGCACCGCCTAGCCTTTGTGTGTGATACTATGTTGTCTGTATTATAGGCCGAAACCATGCATTGCCGACGTGGAACCTCGTTTACAAGAAGCCTTGAAGATTCCTGTGACGTTACCATCAGTGCTTTTGCTTGAAGAAGCATTTTTCAAGGCGAAAGATTGGGTAGAACAAATGCAAGAACTTACAAGCCGTCAGAGACACCCATATCTTGAACAGCTAGAAGCTCTTATGAACAAGGCAAAGCACATTCAACTTGGACTAGAACCCTCCTGGGGAAATCTTGAAAGGATCATCGATGGCGCCCGCGCTTGGAGAGAACGAGCCGCAAAAACGTTTATGAAAAAAAATACGCCAGCTGGTCTTCAGCTTCTCGATATCCTTAGTCCCAGAGACGATCCGCTAAATTCAAGGGGTGTGCGAATTAATAAAAAGGATGAAATCAGCGTTGTGAGTATTCATATTTTATACATAATTTTGTGCGATAAGAATATAAAGAACAAAATAGAATTGAAAAATCTATTGCTGAGGCGAAGTGTTGTCACTCATGGGTATGGACTGGATTCGTAAACTCAGACATTCGCACGATAAAAAAAACTACACGTCACTGTCGAGTAACTAAAGCTTGATGATTCCACTCAATTGTTGTTGTTTAAGGCGGAGGCGTTCGAAGCTGCCGCTGCTAAGGAATTGGATTACTACCGTAGATTACGGCGGCACAATCAGCTTCGCAGGCAGCGCCGTCATCCAAATAACGGCAATTTCAGCAATAGCGGCGATGATTTATCGATTCTTGAAGAAAAACACTGTATCTGTCATAGACCTTTCACTCGAAATATGCTTCAATGTGTGTTGTGCAATGACTTCTTCCATTGTGAGTAGTAGAGTGCATCACAAACAACGATGATTCTAAGTTGGAAAGAATTGTTTTAAGTATGGACCGACTCGAATTCCTAATTATGGTTTAGTATATCTGAGCATTCACGTAACGGAAGTCGCGAAGTCTACTATTAGGGTCCCTAACATCATTTTATTATTTTGCCACTTGAAGGCACTGACTTTCTTATCCAAATATATTAAAAGGAATTTTTCAGTCAAGACGAGTAGAGAAAGATTACCTAAAGGATCGTAATTAGTGTTCAAATTGGCTATTGCAGATCTGCAGAATTTTCTCTAATATAAATGTACTCTGTGGGATTAGATTGTTTCGAAAAGATTTTGTTCAAGGCTTTTACCCTTTGAACGAACTGTGTGAATCGGTATGCGAGTGTAAAATTGCTACGTAAATAGAAAACATAATTTATCACTTGTGATGGCGTCCACTGCGCTGACATCATGTACATAGAAAAGTCGTAATAATTGCACGCAATTTTATAGTGATGTAACCCTTGAAAAGTGAAATTGAAAAAACTTTCGATTTTTTCTTGCTTTCTAGTGACGTGTGTTCCACCATCGTGTATAGCTCAGGCTATAGGAGCGCCAGGTGACCGTTCACCAACCGGCGGTAATGGAGCAAACGGTGAGGGAAGCAGCTCCGCTGGAGAAAGTAGCGGGAAATCTCAAGTTCGTAGCACTTATTCAGGCACAACAAATCTCACTCCACCGAAGTTTCTGTGCGTCTGGTGCCAAAGGGGCCGAAGACCTCGACTTGAGACAATTCTCCATCTGCTCGTATGTTCTATACTACCGTTTATTAGTGAATTTTGTATCTTTTAATGAAAACTGATTGGCCACGTTGGATGAGTTAGCTGGCTTGTCGCATGTTTTGTTTGATATGTGTACCTATGTGCTGGCCAAAGACATTTACATAAGTTTCCACGATGTTGCGACTTACGAAAATGGTTAGTTAGCATGTTCCTAAACAACTGCTGAACGATGGGTGCCAAAAACGACCTTTCTTGACGTAGTGTACCCTGTAAAATTGTACATTTTGGTTTGGAGCATAAATTCCCTCTAAACGTTAGCCAGCTCGTCATCGCAAACTTGGAATCTGTTAATGCTGTGCTTCATTTCTGTTGCTGTAAAAGTGCTTATCTTCATAATCGAATAGGCACACATCAAATACAATGTGTTAGGTGAGACACCATCTAATTGGTGCTGGGAATGCCGCTTATCTTTCATAGTGCCCCATGGAAGCAAAACTATTATTTAGTCAAGAAGACAGATCCTGGACAAAGATCTGCACCAAAGCATATAGCTTACCTTAACCCCTATGGGTTAACTTGTCGACGCACATCTCTCAAATTCGGCGTATATAGGCCACCCAAAAAGGAGTGAAATCGAAAGTCCAGTCTGACCGCGACATAAAAACGTTTCTAATGTTTCTTTTCTTGTTTTGGGTCATGTGTAGGTACAGCTTGAAAACCTTCCCGTTCGCGTGGTGGAGGGTGAGGCTCTTCAATGGCTGACAGAACGCGCAATGCTGTGGCAAAACAAAGCGCGACAAGCGTTGCAGGGTCGGGAGGTAATCGGCGCTGTGCAGAAGCTGCATCAAATTGCTATGATGATACAGCAAGGCGAACTTGAACACCTTGAATCAACGTACGGATTTGCGGCTAAGAGGAACTCTTCAGGTGCACAAGAAGGCTGGTACTATTCAAGGCCTCTGGTTCATTTACCCGGCGATATTCTTGCCAAACTCGAAGACCTCATGATGGAGGGTGATCTGCTAGAAGTATCTTTGGAAGAAACCATGTCTCTTTGGAGAGTAATCTCGGTATGTATCATGGCCGTGCTGTCGAGGCATTTGCTCAGGTAACTGGGTACCAAAGATTGTGTCTAATAATTGCGGTCGTTTGCTTCCATGCATAGTCAACTCGATCGAATTTGCCCCCTCTGTCAGCAAGCGGATTCGACAGCGCGGAAGACAGTCCACGTAAGAGGGGCCGGAAACCCGGTTCGGCATCTGAAGATGGTCGGAGACGAAGAGCCCAGGCGCCCGCAGGTGCAGTCAGCTTGAGCGTTCAGGAGTACGAGGATAGTTCGTCGGGCGGTGGTGACGAAGAAGATGATGACGATGAAGACAAGTTCGTGGTTGCTTCATTTTTCGTTATGTAGACTTGATGTAACGTCACATAAATTGTTATTATTAACACTTATAACGTGTTATGTTTATATCATGTCCACGTTGACTGATAGAAAAAATATCAGAAGAATAAAAATCATACGATTATTACTAATACGATTGTTACCTTTTAAGGATAAAATTATATAGCCAGCAACAGGCTGTAATACGATTAGGCACATTCTCTACAGAATAAACGAACGGCAAATCAAGTGTAACGGAGAACGTTTAGATCATCAGTCCTTTTATTTCAGGTTTCATACTTGATTTCCATTTAACGATTTGCATGTTTTGTTGCATTCAGGTGTTCAGCCGACCAATGTGAGCGCCCAGAAGGAGAGGCTGTTAATTGGGTGCAGTGCGACGGTGGCTGTGACAAATGGTTTCATATGCGCTGTGTCGGCCTTCCCGATGATCATCAAATGGATGACGATTTCATCTGCAGCGTGTGTAGCGGTCAAGATGAACCATCAGCTGCAGGTGGAAAATTACAGGCGGGCTCATCTCGATCAGCCTTAGACTCCCGGTAGAGTCTTGCCCAGTGACTGCACGAACAGAGATCGATGCGAAAACATCAGCATCGAAGCAGAAAGTGTGGAGCGCCGCAGATGACGGTTTTTTTATTACAATGAGTTGAACGTAAGAATTTGGATGGGAGAAGAGTATGTGGGTCCCCAAAGAAATGCCAGAGGTCGCTCAAAAGTTCGGGTTTTTCGGGAACATTGGCCAAGGACTGACAGGAAATTTGGCGCCTTCCTGGTAAAACAAAACAAGCGAAACTGTCCGTATATGTGCCCCCCAAGAATTAACTCAAACTGATTGTGTTTATTGATGAATATATCAGTCGTGCTGACCGATTTCTTAGTGGCTGTTAAAAATGTTGTGAGTAAGGATGAATTGTTCATTGGCGCTATGTGGTGACAAATTTTGGAACAGTTTTTTTGGCTTCGCAAGGTAGCCTATCAAAGATTTGTAAAGGGAGTAGGATACGATTCAGAGCATGAGTATCAAGCAGCTTTTGTTCTATTATAAAGGAAAAAGTGGTGATTAGAAAAGATTTAAGAGAACGAAACGGGAGATTCAGAATGATTCTATGAATCCACAACGACTGTTTTGCGAACTCTATAAATTGGCTGGTATTTCTCGAAAAAGATAATAGAAGAATGGCTGTGAAATAGGCGTGGGGAATGTTGTATAGCGTGTATATAATGTACGATAAACTTGTGCTGTTATTGCAAAGAGACAGATAGCTATTACAGCTGACATCAATAATATGATCATTATTGTAACTATTAGAGAACTATATATATATATATATATATATATATATATATATATATATATATGCATATATATAGAGACCGATCGAATAATATGAGGAGATCAAAGATATGTTGATTATATGATATCGCCAGTCATGACAATGTGGACAATTATTGTACGGATTTGATGGAAAAAAGATAAACATACTGCGTTTAGTAGAAGATTGTATTTAAAAATCAACAGGTTAAGCTTTCGAAGTTTAGCAGTATAAAACAGCATATTTAGTAGCGGAGAAAACTGATACAGACATGTCACAATAGGGCCGTTCATTGATGCCGCTGATACAATGTTCGAAGGTGAGGAATAAGGCAAATGGTTCGGCAGGCAGAAGTTGCTAATTAGTTAATCATCGTATTTCTTGGTAGTAATAACAATTATTATTTACTATTATTCTGAGGGTAAGCTTGTAATAGTAAAGCACAGTTAGTAGCTAATGATAATTTGTCATCTAAATGACAATGATTATTATGCCCAATAAAATACAACAGGCCGAAGGGCGAACCAAACCTTAAAAAGAGCGACGGAGCTTGCAGTAAATAGAGGCCAAAGACACTAATTTGATCGTCGTAATATAATTATACAGTGATAGACCTACCGATTATATTAATAGATAGCGGCATCAATGATAGAAATGCATAACTGAACATGTGCACACGCATATTATAAACACTATTTTGTCTATATATTAAATGCCTCGCGAAATTTTCAGTGGATATATGATGATAAAAATTAGAGAAATAATAGAATGACCCGCGCAGACACCTATTTATTCCATGAACCTAAAGAAAATAGTGATTGACATAGCATTCTGCCGCCGTCGTTAGCGATTTTACGACGGAGATAAGATAGATACTGCTAACATGAATGAACTAAAATAAGCATTAACTATAGAAACGCGCAGCCTCCAACTCGTCGGGAAGTTGTCCTGGATCAGAAATAGGAACAGATTTCAGGGAATTATTAGATAAATATAACAGTGAGCGAACGGAACCCACGTAGGACAGGAATCATAACTGATGGATAAATTGTTGCAATTACTAAGATCGCCCCATCCGTATGAACTCCCTCATATCGTATTTTAATACCCATGATTATCATTTTTGTGATAATTACGATTGCCTGTTATCGTTGCTAATAATGGAAATTATTCTAATAATTCTAGTCCTATCCGGTAATATTTGTATCACTTGTGGTGGCAATATAACTAATTAGGAGGAACCATTTGTATTGAATCATTTCTGGATAAATGCAACCCTGCTAGATGGAGATCATGCTGCAAAATAAATCCTCATATACAGGTGAGCGATAAAAATAGCAATAAATCAAAAGATGAATGAAAGCCACCGCCGCAGTGCAGTGACAACCACCGTGTGAGCTCTACTTTCTGGTCGGCCTAGTTTTCTTGATCTCTATGACCTTTTTTGACGCAGAGAAGTCGTTCAAGACATTCACGTAGAATGGAACATGGACTAGCGTACGGAGTACTCCTCCTCTTTACTTCGCCTGGGGTCCTCAAGTATCAGCCGCACCTAACTACCAGATACATAGAAACACACAAACAGTAATAGATAGAGGTAGTAAATATTGAAGAAATATGTCGAGAACAATGTTGGTGATGATGGTTATCGCAAATACATCCAGAAAGGAGGAAAAATATATTTGAGGTACCACGTCATCGACTGGAATTAGTCTGTCGTGTCCTTCTAGAAAAAAACTAGAAAAAGCGTTGCAAACATAATTCACACCTTCGTTACATATGTATACAGTGTGTAATGAAAATGTGAACAGGCACGGTCAAGAGGAATTGATGCAAGAGAACAGAAGCTGTACGAGGTAGATAGCCCTACCATGAAAATGTCTCTCGTCATCTTCTATGGAGCGAATGGGAAAAATAGCGTCGGAGTGAGGCTGATATCAGTCTTACGTGCCCTGGACACTGGTCCGATGTTGCTTTAGAAGTTGAACCGGTAAAGGTAACTTTAAGCGCCGATAGGCTGCCTACAACTGAATGAACTACGGATGGACGAACGACGCACACTTGCAGAACACACTACTTCCATGCTCAGGGAATCCCACAATTGAGACACCCTGTAAGCGAACTAATATATATATATATTAGTAGTATTATATATATATATATATATATATATATATATATATATACATATAGATTAGTAGCAGCAAAATAAGATATGTTGGGAGTGCATCACCGACCGATAGGCCGCTAAGCCCCGAAGTTGAAACAGGAAACAAAAAGAAAATAGATTCTGAGAGCAGTACACGAGCATGCAGAAATTGAGAGATATTGGCACGAGTTTAACGAAGACGACGATGCAAATATAAACAAAGTGTAATAAAAGTTATTAAACGTCATTCAGGATATGACAAAAAAAAATCATGTTTTCTATCAAAACAAAGCTATTAGGTAAAATGAATACTGTTTAGGAAAAACACAGCATGATCCGTGCATATTGTTTTATAGTATGACTGCACCAGCCCCCGTCGTCATATAAATTTGGTACATCTGTAACTTACGTGTAAGTTAGCTAGTTGGTTGTTCCTTATAAACGTTTCTATTTTTAATTCCTTTAGAAACCAAATGTATACAGGCAAAAACTTTGGGTACCCTTGACGGCCGGACTGCTCGCATCGAACTATGTCGAAAATCCCATACAAGTACTGGCTTTCGAAGGCTTTCATGGCGCACGTTGCGCGAAAACAGCGAATTCGATAGTCGAGGCTTCAGCGATGCATCTGTGGAACTATTGTATTACCAAATGGTGAGTCTCAAATCCAATAGATTCGCATTTGAGAAGAGCGAGGATTGCTGAACATTGTCTAATTAAAATTGACGCTAGCATTGAAGGATACTTAGCAATATCAATGTACGTAGTCACTTTTGAGCTTTTTTTGTATGCTAAAGGACCTGTACACGTAGTTGTTCATTAGAGGTAATTTTCTTTAAAGGTTGATGCCTAACTGTGAGTCTAACGGTAGGTATAGAGTGTCCCAGGACGAAATTTCCTTAATGTGCTAAATAAAGAAGAAAACAACGTTTTGTAATGAATAGTATGAACATTGACGTATATATTTCCCCCACGTACTTTTATTTGTGAAAGTAGCAGAACTCTTTGACTCTCCATGTACCTTAGTCTATCAAAATTCAAAGTAAAACGTAAATCAATATGATTCGTCTACGCAGGTGTACGTTCTTTTTGCCTTTAACATAACATGATAAACCAGATCGGAGTTTTAAATAGATATTATATAATAACTAATCCTACTTATTCCACGCAGGTACAAACATCATGATAAGTTATACACGATATGCATACACATAGCCTTCAATATATCAGAATGTGTGTTCTTTTGAGGTGACATATGAAAGAAAGGTCTATTTTGCGTACCTCTGAATTGCATTCATGTCGCAACACATTTTAATGATTATTACACTTTATCTAGAAACGTTTGAAAAGCACGAATACATTGTTGGAAATACATTCGGATTCATGCAGTTCATCGTTTATCGCTGCAATCTCTTTTTCTGCTCTTTTGTTCCATTTTTTCTTCGATTTGTTGCGTTCGGTTTTTACATGGCTTTTTGTTTCTTTATTGTATCTATAGAAGAAGGAAATAATCGTCATCCATACCAGTATGGATATCTTCGTGCATACACATACTTCTTCCTAATACGAATGAGCTTCAATTGCACTCACTCGTATTTGATACGCACTCAGTAAAACCCATCGAACCCTCCTACATGCGAAGAATAGATCGCTGTCCCGTTTATCCGGCGTAGATAGGTATAATTGCGCGCACATGTTATCATTAGAGGAAATATAATTTTTTAGATAGTAAAGTATAAGAGTTTCAGTGTTATAAATTAGTATTATAAAAAAAAATAGTTGTTGTGTGAATAATAGGTGTTTCTTTTCTAAATCCTGTTAATTTCGTTACCGCCTTATTTTTCACTTGAGAGCTGGGTCCGATATACATGGAACAGACACTTTCTCGAACGGCTGTGCAGATCACTCGTAACCTTTTAAACGATAACATGGTGCATCGACCGGCTATATTTTGAAGTGTAAAACGGAATTGAGGGCATCAAAAAGGTTGTTGTTAAGGATTAAAATAACAAATGATCTGATATGCTGATGATTGCAGTGCGCGAGACGCTGGCGCTCCTCGACCTCATTGTCTGACATAGAAGGATCATTCATTGGCATATTTTCATTATTTCATCTTTTTTTAGGCGTACATAATTACCCACTTACCTATTATTAAAAATAATATACTTTGTATTTGAGATATTACTGTCAATTACGAACCCAGTACATGGCATTAATACTATTAACCGTCTGCTTGTACTAAAATTGTGTTGGGTTATGCGCGACCCATTATTAGCAACTCTAAAAGATTACAATTGCTATATGGATCCTGAGTCCGACACAATTTGATCTTCCCAAACGACAAGTGAAGAGTTTACCTTTACAAACCTTTTGTATTATTTGCAAGTTTGTTTAAAAGCAGAATATTAATATTTCACTGCCCTCTGCCCGTATGAATCATATAAATTTCAACACAAAAATGACAGGTCTAATCCGCGCGATACTGTGATATTTTTGATATGAAATTTTGTGGATCATCCTTTCTCTCCGATTATTTTTGGGTGGATTGGAAATTTATAGTGTCCAGGTACTGCTTCAATTTACATTTATATCTGATGGTCGAGGATGATGGCGCATATATCTCTTCTCTAAATATCTCGAGATATCAACGTACTCGTTGTCTGATTTGCTAAAAAATATCACAGATGTAGGTCTAGATTGTGAAATTCTAATACCCGCTTAGCTTGTTGCTGCCGCTGTTATGTAGAGCAGACCTCTCTTATATAATCATGGTTATGGTATCCGTTCTCATTAATTGCTAATGAACAACAACTGTGAATATGCATCTTTTCAAAATTATCCTGAATAGGACGATTTTTCGTTGTTGTGTGCAGATAGGAATCTCACGTCCTCCTTATCATGTGCTGCTTCTTTATGAGCTGGACCTTTTAGACAACGTAAGATCTTCAATACAATCCATAAAACGGTTAGTGGAATAGGCGTAACCACTGACGCAGTCACTGGAATTATCTGTAACAAAGTGAATAACCCGGCTCAATGAGCATGACCTTGTTGTTAGTGCTCGACTAGGATTATTTTCAAACACGATGTTTTCTACAATAAGCAGCTGCTATACGTTTATTGAGATATTCAAATCAATAGAAGTAACAAATTTTAATTACAAATGTTCGGTTACAGAGGTGTGTTTCTTCCTTTCAATGTATCTAACAGGTAAATAAATACTAACCGCTGACATATCACCGTCAGGTTTGGGTAGTGACACTCCCAAAAGGACGATAGATACACCTGTATTTTGAATACCTGTTTCAACCATCACCGTGACAGCGTCCGGCCACGACAAGCCACTAACTCGGGCCGCGATTAAACCAATGAGAAATCCTGTCCATACATTTACCATTGCAGCCAATGTAATCTGTACAGAGAATCCAAACAGAGAAACGCAAGTTGCATGAATTGTATTGAAATAAAATTTGAACATACCACGGATCATATGGAATAATCCGAAATATTTTTCTTAATAAAACTATCATGTATGCTTTCCAGAACCTAATGCAAGTAGTTGAGCCTTTATTAGTAGTATAATGGGTAACGTGCAGTTATTACTTACTTCCCAAGTAAGCAGTCGAAACATATAGAGGTTAACCCATGTACCAAAGATAACAATAAAGACAATCATCGTTATTGAGAATGGCGTAAGAATTTTCTTACAGAATACTGTGCCTTTCGGGCAAACCCTGCAATAAAGAAAGTGAACACAATGATTACGTACTTATTTCTTTTACATAACGTTTTTGGTCCTACTGTGCGCTCTTAACTCGTGTGTAAATTTTTATTCAATTGTTTATTGAATTTTATTTAATTTAATTAGCCGCTTCAAGTTCATCTTTGTCGCATCTCGCTGGAACCCAAAAGCGGAGACGTTTGACTTAAATTTAATTTTTTATTAATCTTAGTCTTGAGATGTACGTATGAAATGTCCTATTGTTAAACGCTTATGGCGGCTACTTATTACATGTCGAAAATTACCTTTGCATTATTAGTCCGACACCAACCGGAATGACTATTCCCACCAAACCAGTGAGAATATTTCGAAACGGAATTCTCGGCGCCGTTTCACTGAAATAACAAAGCAATACAATTATTATACATGGTGACATACTTTGATACAAAAATTCTACCACGGATATTCTGTTCAATGGCTTGTTTTTTAAGAGCTAAACCAGTCCGCCGTACCGTAGAAACCGATTCTGACAATACAGTAATATAATATTACGGAAAAATAGAATAATGGTGCTTACGCTGCACGAGGTGCTTGATTGAATGATTTTTTGAAGAAGTCTTATCTGGGGATCAAACTCCGAGCCTTGTGCTTATAAGTCATATGCTCTACTCGTCCTCTCATATAGACCCTCGGATCAGCCGTATTGTGTTTCCATAGAGAAAAAATTGTACACCGCTCTATCGCTAAAAACCGCTGCCTGAAGTGCCTATAGCGAATAGCCGTAGTAAATCAATTATCAAGCGGACACAGCCGTTGAATGTTTAAATTGACCAATGAGAGTGTTCCTAATCACAACTGTGTAAAGAAATCAGTTTGACAACAGCGCAGATTTCCTCTCACAACAACAAGTTAAAATAGATCCTATGACGGTAATATGTTTCACATTTCGAAATTGTAAGTCCCTACAGATACATACCATCGTAAACATTAATACTGCAATTATGCAAGCCATTGTCTAGGGTTACTTACTTGAAGAACATTTTTCCCACTGTAAATAGCCAAAGAGGCATAAATCCCAGAGAAGCAACGGTTGATAGGAAGGTCATGGTAATCGAGAGGTTGAGATTGCCTCCTAACAGTACTGTCCACATGTTGGATGCCCCTCCTAAAACGAAGTGATACCCATCGTGTAAACAAACACTTTTTGGAATGCTCTATTCTTATTAGGTTGTCATATGTGAGCTGCATCAAGAGACTCATTCAAAAGATGAAATTTAGTTGATAAGAACAAAACGTATCAATGATTTGACAGAATATCTCTGTAATACATAGGATTTATAGCGTGTATTTTAAACCAAAAACCTGCGCCGACTCCTGTAAAACAATGAGGATGGTAAATTCAAAATGGGTACTTACCTCCTGGAGAGCATCCAAAAGTAAAGAGACCTAATTGCAGGTACGGCTGACTCAATAGATATACAGCTGTTAGATATGATAACTGAAAAACGAGAAATACGGCCGCCAAGAATGCATTTAAACTCACATAGAATTCGTAACAACTGAATGGCGCTAGTTGCTAGTGTACTACTATGTTGTAAAACTACAGTTCTAGACACTACGAGAGAAAATATTTTACGACGAGATACTTGGAAATCTCTCCCATCAGCTATATTCGTACGAGCGTTGAATATCGATTAGATCTACCATTGGAAATACAACCACAACAAAAACTAGCAAGACTTACAGAAGGCATAACTCCGTATTGGGTTGTCAGGCCGACAACAGGACCAATCGGTTTTCTTAACGTCTCCTTGATGACGTTCATGTCAAGTGCACAACCCATATTGATGTAGTTTAAACTCACTAGGAGGATGATGCTGCCCAGGAAAATGTGTTGGGCTACAGACTGTTTCTGGACCACAATCGTATGTATCTGTTAAGTTGAAAACAATTTTTAAATAAGCACAGAAACAATAAAATCGATAACGTCGCGTACGATTTGAAATTTCCACTTCAAAAACGTAGATAAACCACGAACGAGGGGGAAATAATGAAAAGCCCATTTGTTTTTTCTGCTTTTGCGGATCGCAATCAGCCCGCATAGAAAAATGCACAGACCTTTGATTGCAATTACTAGTTCTCAAATTTGAGGCTTGTAGAGTAAAAATTGCCTTTCAGTGTTTACTGCATTGCTTACTGTTAGTTAGCTATGAATTAATTAAACCATACTATCTCAATCTAGAGAAGAAAACCAAAACTACTGAAATCACATTCTAGTTGTCCAAAATGGAACTTATTTTTAAAATAAGATGATCATCGTATTTTAGTTGCATATAAATCATATTACATACCTTATCATTAATATAGGTTTGATTGGGAGATGCAAATATAATGACCTTGATATCCGTATGCCCCAAAAGGTCTGCGCTGGCTCGAAAAGACCCGTTCAGCCTTTGGTTACCGCTGAGACCATAAAAAGGGAATGCATAAAATATTCGACTGTTTGATTTGTCAAATACTGACACTATATGATTTGAACATTAATGTAGGAAGTCGGTGTACACCCGCATCATCTTCTACCATTTATACATTTATTTATACATACAAATCGCTGTTTAACACTTTGAAGGAACCAGCACTCTTAGGTTTTGTGTATGATGGAAAAGGTGTATTTTTCTTACACAGTTTGTGTTGGCTTTGCACGATATGCGGATGTATTTTCTGGAATATGCATTAGAATATAGAGCTTTCGGTTTTTTTTATTAGTTATGTTTTTATGCAAGACTGCCTAGGAGTTGGTTACCTGTCGTATTCGACATGGCAGTCATCGACATTCGCAGTAGAGGGCGAAAACGAGGTTACTTTACAGTCATAGCTTGTACTCGAAGCACTCGGCCTTATAGTTTCATTGGTCCAGAAACTCACGTGCAGGATTTGGCCGTTGTATAGTTGAATACGCTGGAAATCAGCGTATATATATACATATATATATATATATATATTTATATGTAAAAATAATGATATTAACGCTTGTAGTTCTGCATTTTTTTCAATGCTGTGTATTTCACACAAATCGATAAAAACAAAGAAACATTTTATACAATCGATTTGGCCTGTGTTAACTCACTTCTTCATTCGAACCCTTCGTACGCACTGTCGGGTAGAAGAAAAGTTTTGGAGAACCTTCGCCTGAAGCATACTCTATAAGCGCGAAGAGAATCGCTGCCAAAAGGGAAATGGGAACCATTGGACACATCTTAAATACTGATTTGATGTACAGTACAGCCACACACTGAGTTACACACCTGGAACGAAGTACGATACAATTGATGAATTCATTAGTTCGGGTCGCGTGTGAGATTCTATGATTACAAATACTCTCTTTGCTTGGTACGCCAGGTCTCCGAAGATACGAAACATAAAAACTTAATTTCTGCGAATATACGTTCCCCAAACACATAATAAGATCATCTGTATTTAACAATTTATACGATACACGCTCTGAACTAATTAATTTAATGATGAAGCTAATGAATTTTCACGCAATGCTATTCGTTACACGTAATATATATTACGCGCTTCCGCAACAGTTGTGATGACATGTTTCAGTACGTTATTCCCTCGAATAAGGCAAATAGAATTCTACTGGCGTAAGAGCAACCCCTGTTTGTTGATTACTTTACTTTCTTGGAACTAAATTTCAATGACGCTATATTATTTTACATAAATGTGTAACACGTTATCCTTAATAACTCTATGCTAACCAAATTGATAGGACTGCAGCTAATAGGAGGTGGCACGGAAAAATAGTCAAGTCTCATGTACGCCCAAGTAATTTAGTGAATAACGCTTATACCCGGCTAATATCCTGCGGAAGCGAGCTTGCATAACATAATCCGCTGGCGTTAACTTCTGACAGCCTCATTCAAGTCGTGTGAGTGAGAGCATCTGTTTTAGGAAAACGTCAGGTGACTGAGATGAAACCAGGTTCGACTGAACGAACTTCTTTGTGAACCCTCAATATCTTCTTTGTGTTTATGTCCTGTCGTAGAAACCTTTGTCAGCAAACTTGGAGCAAATGTACCTGACCTAGTTATGTTTTCTTCTATGTTATAAACTGATAACACCTGACCAATGTTTTTTGGCTTCTTTGGAGAAATATTGGATCGAGATATTTAAGAAGTTGTCACTGGTTATTTATGAGATCAAAAAGACACGACACTCGCCTTTAAACGTTTTGCTTTCCGATCATGTTCACCTTTGTGTTCTACGTCTCGCGATTTGGCATTTATCAAAAACAGCTTTTTACAAACATCGCATACCCACCTGCGTTTTGATAAACACGCAGTTTATCTACGTATACGCAGTACATCCGAAATTTTTTGGGCAGTAATTGGCCAGTATACGATGACTGAAAGGCTAACGAATAAACTACCACAATCCTATTGAAAACCACCGCTAGCGGATACATCCAAATTATATATATATATATATATATCTAAATCGCATGTGAAAATGATATAGAAATGCATTGTTGATGAAGTTATTGGCACCTATGCTATGTTATTTATTTACTAGCAGTATTTGCATAAAAGAAAATACATATTCTTTTATGTTTTTTTTTTCTTATTTTAAGTTGTGTTATCGCCTGCTGGACATTGCAGTTTAGTCACACTGTTAGCATGGATACATGTACTTGCGAACGGAGCAACTTTTTTACTTTCCTTCGATATGCAAAATGAAGCTACTCTGTTGTTGATTAGCTTTTGTAAGTTACGACAGGGTAGTAACTTAGGCGATAAAGCGCCTCAGCAAATGGATCATCACCTATAGTAGGTAGCCAGAAGTTATACCCTTTGTTCACTTTCGAACGAAACTAAACCAATTGGCTAGGAACCAAAACTGATACCGAAGTTTTGCTCTGCGTTTTTCCAACTCGGAAGCCAATGGAAATTTGATTTTCTATTGTAATACATGCGCTATAACTACTCATTTGGCGCCGTATCGACAAGCAAAGAAGTGGCCTGCAGTGACACGTTCGTTTCTAATCTAACATTGGTCAGAATAGTTTTATTTCGGATATATATATGATTTACATTTTGCTACCATGTCATATGCAAGAACAATTGTTATCCCTTAACTATCTCCTCTCCATTTTTGACTAAAACCAGAAAACATAACAGTATATCGGGGCCGCACACATTTACCTAAAGAGACATAACTGCCGCGCGCAAGGTCGACATGTATATATATGCTGAGTTTATCAACGACCTTGGTAAAACATTATTGCTTACATTGGGATTACTCAGTACAAACATCTGAACGGCACACCTTTTAAAATGGATGAAGGATCCGTTTACTGTCCGACCAAAGTTCCAATCGAATCCATTACATTCTGAAACGATCTGATATCACTGAATTTTTCAACTACGATTAATATTTAAAATAATTTTTATTCGGTAGCATAACAACAAATAGCTAAGTAAACAAGAGCGAGCAAGAGATTAGTAAATGGTACATTCCATTGGTTTTTTTTTAAGTTTCAGAAGTGTTTGGCAAAATCATAACGGACCCGTCATTGCGCCGATGTAAAAGCCTTTGTGTTTAGAACGGGCTTACTCTAAACATGCCAATGTCTACTGAGAAGCTGCCAACAAATTTTACTGTCTAATTATAACCGTAGTCATGCAAGATTTGTCTAAGCAGCGATAGCGCGATAGGTAGTCAATTGTGTTCGAAAACTGGGAGTGTTAATCATGTAAAGCAAAATCGAAAGACGCAATCTAACAGGGTGTATTTACGGATGCACCATACAATAGTCGCATATCGATAAAATTTACCTATTTTAGCTTATTGACAACTCTGCAAACAAACAGATCATTTCGCTAACGCGACTTTATCAGACGTTAAGAACGCCCTTATTTTTATTGTTTGAGAGGATTAATGTCACTTTGACCTTGCCTGTCTTCAAGAGAAAGCAAATCAAAAATTGAATGTATCTATTCCCTTTAGGTTAAGTCTTTTCACTGCGAAAAGCAATAACAGCTGCCAATACAATTGACTTCCATTTCATCCCCTTCAAAATAGTCACTTTCATCGTCAGGCTGAGAGCTTTGTTCATGAATGTTTTAACATTAGTACATCGTTAACTAGTTAACATTATTGTGCGTCTAGAATTTAACTTCTTCCGACGGTAAAAGCTTCTAAAGGTGTCCTCAAAGCTTTTACCGTCGGGTGTCCGACTCTGTTTCATAAAAATATATGCGCATTAACGCAATCTTCCATTTTTAGACCAAACATTAGTCTGCAATATGTGATTTCATAGTAGAAAAAAACAAAGTGCGTAACAAGTCGCACCTGATTATTGCTGGACAATTGATAGTTTGTGGTAAGTTGTGACAATCACTTCGTTGGAAACTGCTCTTCGGTAAGTTAGATGCAGATTGGAAAAAGTTAATTAAATACGGACGGACAAACAGATTGCCTATCTTCTTGTTCGCTAGTCATACACGTTTTCAATGAGCTGTTACAAACGCCCGCCAACTGGTGAGCCAAAAAGAAGCGAAATAAATCTAGAGATAAATAAATGTCAAACAGATAGATAAACTGTGCCTTGTGTTCGAATATCGCTTGTAGTAGTCGTTTCGGGAACCATTAAACGTAACCAGAAAATCTGCCCTTATGGTCAGCTTAACAAATATCAAGTGGCAGAGAAATTTCGTTATTGTGTTTACCCTCGATATGTACTCGTTGTAGTTCATGCATTTATAGTTACTCACAGTATTTATCGGACGGTATTTATACACCGTCATTAAGGCCATTAATATTGCACGCGCAAGCAGGCCTTCCCCTGACCAATTTCTAGAAAAAACGTTTCTTAAATCCGTAACGAATTAATTTTAATACAGACTCACCGCCTCAAATGATCCGCTTAACTCCTTCAAATAGCCCGTAATCAGAATACATTTCTAACAATCTCTTCTTTCAGATTTTCGGTTGAGTGATTTTAACAATGGAATTTAATAACAAATTCTTAGAAGTCGGTTCCGGTTAGGAACGCATGGCGTAGAATGATAGAAAAATTTGCCGATCAGAAAATTAATAGACATATCTTAACGAGTTCACAGAGGTGTTGTTCTTAGTAATCGGTTCCACCTTGTTTTCAAGTCTATGGTAACCTTCGTCGAATATTGTAAGCTTGTATTTTCTACCTGGCATATCCTGCACAGCACCCCGACTAGTAGAAAAATTTGACTATGAGCGGCATATCAAGCGTTTACTGTTTATTTTCTTGTCTTTATGTTTCCATCTGGTTCAGCTTCGTTTCATGATGAAAACGCTACAGCCAGCTATCGTTATCTATTGAATACGTGTAACTGAGAAGTCCATTCATTGGTCGCCTGCGGAGAGCAACGTTCTTGAGCAGGTAACTCCTGAGCTCATACGCTTGCTGGGTCCTCCTGGGTTCTCTATGGGAACCGCTGTAAGTTTCGAAACTTTTCATAGTGCGGTCTCTTCGTAGACCTGATTCTGCTCAAGCAAACAGGCTATTTTGGCAGCACAGGAGCATATTTGTTTCAAAGGTTGTTAACCAATACACCTCTTATAACAATAACCTCTAGGGTTTTCTCTCAAGGGCATACCGGGAGTGACCACAATAATAATTCTTCTATTCTATAGCGGAACGGCTGGACGACCACCCGCTACCGGCTTTTAGAAGTTCTGCGCACGTTCCTAATCCATTTGGTTGCCAGCAGCTCACTCAGACTATGTGTATACATATTGCTTTTTAAAATCGAATGATACACACAATTATACGCCTAAGTTGGAAAACACCGTATTTCACGTTTATCTTCTCTAATAAAGCGTTCTGAAATCACGTAGATATTCAGATAAACTAATCCGATTGTTTTCACGCTAAAAATCCCTTGTTTATAATACGGAACGCGATAACATTTTTTTTTTTTGTTTTAGTAGCCTGCCGCTCACAGTCAAAAACACGTAGAGCATTTAATATCTATCATAAAAATTTATCATTAGCGTTAATTTCAAATATTACACAACAACATACAGGTGGATACAGTCGTACACTTGAGTGTCATTATAAATCAACCATTATTCGGTATAGACATTACAGGACAAACCTCAGCTTGTAGTGCCTATTCGTTGATAATGACAGTTATCTGTATACAGGATTTTCGTTTCTGCGGCGTTTTTCTGACTGATGCTTCTGCTAATGTTGATGATTCTATCACATTTAACACTTGTCTACCTTCTATAACTGAATAGACTATTGTCGCACACCATAAGTGAATTAATTCAATTTATGCATAACACAATGGCACCGTACTTATTGAAACACTTCCCAGTTCTTTCAGCGGACATCATTGCACTGTTCAGGCATATAGAACGAGCTGTGAGTTTGTGCGTCTGAAGTTAGCAAACTGGACAAAGGCGAGAACTTCACGGTTTTCTTACGCTCATAACAACAGCAAATTGTATGAGTGCTAACAGTAATAACAGCCGTATTAACAGGCCATTGCTACAGCTAGAGGAAAGAGCAGCTGGCGTAATTTGCGACGACGACGGCAGCGTTTGCAGCGTCAGCGACTAAGTCAGGTGCGGCTACACACGGGTAAGTTTCGTAGGAGCACACAACAACTTCAATGCTGGCGCCAATGTTGCCGTAGTTATTCTTCCCGCGTGCTTCCGCCTGTAATTCCAACGTCGACGTTTTCTTGTTCACAGCCGTCGCCGCCACCGCCACTACCGTCACCGTCACCGTCACCGTCGTCTTCACTGTCGACTTGGCGCAACCAAGAATGTCGGGGCTTCCCCGCGCGTTGTCCTTTCCTGGTGGTCGCTGCTACCAGATCGACCACACGGACCCAGCGAGCCTGGTGCCGCTATCAACAGCGACAGCCTTGGAAACGACCGCCGTCAGCGGCCGACGAACAAACAAGGAAGGAGTCATCTGTTCGTTGAGAAAGGACGAAACGGAGAAGTAGACACGAGGGTAAATGGCGACCGACACAAAAGTTGAAAAGAACCACGTGATACCGGTAGGTTCAGACTTACGGTGAGAGATTTGTTTTGGAAGAATGTGCCACAACAGTTAACGATCTTAGGAGAGAGTGAAGCGACTACGATACTTTTGCTGTTTCAATCTATAATGTAACATTTTTCACCTGATCACTCGAATTAGGCCCTGATAAATAGCTACACCCGTCTATGTGTACAGTATCAGCTGAAAGTGGGAAATCTTGAATGTGACGTCGTCTTGTTATATAATATTTATATCTGTAGACCATATGCGATTCTTAGGTGAAGATGTGACACCTTCACTGAAGTAAAGCACTTGGCTTCAATATTTCCTGCGAGTCACAAATTCACAACAAACTGTCTGTGATAAATATCCTTAATAGATCTGACGGACAATTGTACGTTTTGTCAACGTATCGCAAATGTGTCAACCTAAGGTTAAAAAAAAGAAATTTCAAACGATGCTTAATTTGGACAAGATAGAATTTCAAAAACGCAAAATAAAAACAGTGATTACTTTGCACATGATTGGATACCTTAGGTAGACTTAACTTTTATAAAAGGTGTTATAAGACTGCAATAATGTAATTTTGTCGATATGGTAAACTAGCTACCAATTAGGTGTGTTTTTAATGATAGCATTTAGTCATATTTTTAAGTGGCATACGTACAAACATACTTTTTTTTTATGATAAATAAGATTAAAACTGGCTGAAAAGAAAGATTTGAGTTCTTCGAAGTATACTATCGCTCTATCCTAAAAGACAACAAAAAAAAATGGAAATAAACTTAAATGACATATGCAGGTGTTAAAGAAAAAAAGTAAAATTACTATTAAACCTATACCATTCGTGGACTGAGAATGCTGTTGGAAGATAGGACTGGGACGATTTCGATCGGAACAGTATCCGGAATTAACATATATACTTTCAGACATAAACAACGCAATCCAGTGGGGCGATACTGCCAATTCGGTTCGGTAGAGACAAGTAATTATCATAGAAGATTCTAACGGTCGTTGTTGTAACCGTAAGCAGGTTGGCACTATATTTACGTCGCAAAAGGTGACCCGCCTAAAAATACGGTTGCAATACGGCTAAATAATCTTGTGCTAGCTATTTGTTCTCAGAAGATTTTTAATAAAGAGCGCCTATGGCGGGACTCTGCACTTCGAAAGAGATTGGCAGTAAATGATGATGACAGTCGACCTACCTCACGTAATAGCCTATATACAGGTCGTGCTTGCTACAACGGAAGTGATTTCCGGTTGCGACAAATTCAGAACACGTTCCGACATGGAAGTGGCTGTCGCTTCTGAACACAAAAGTAAATTAATGCCCGATTCTTATTAAAGCGCACCCAATTTCACCACAGGAGATAAAGAGAGCCGGACTGAGGTGCGCGACCTATAAAAGCAAATCTCAAGACCACTGCTGACTATCGGGCCTTGTCTCGGACATTGTTATACTAAAGAGCTGTACACCTCGTATCTGGATAGTATGTAGAAATGGTGCGTGTCGTACGGTAAGAGATACTACAAGATTAAAGGCCAGGAAATGATCATTACAAGTTTCAGAACGCAGTTTGGCTGTATTTCGCTCGCTTTAAACGGCGTGCTACCGTGGCTTAACTAAAAATTTTTCATATCACCGAGCACTCCTCAGAGTGGCTTCTGCGTAGACCACCTTGTTGCCGACATCGGCACCTGACTGTGCACGTTCTACATCTAATATTCTTTATTATAACTTTTCTAATTTTTTTTTCTTTAACTTAAGCTGTCTAGCGCTCCCGTATGTTAAAGATCAAGCGCTGAACTTAAATTCAACAGAATTCTATCTAAACAGTGTTGCTTTGACACAATTTGTTGCTTCTAAGTCCGTGAGGTATATATATATATAGGCAAAAGTGTTGCCACCGGCAAAAAAATGGTAGCAGTGTAATTCAAGTACGTCCAAGATTATTTTATTATGTAGACGGATTGAACTAAATACAAATACTACATTGCTCGCAAATGAATGAATCATTTGAATTTGCGCGCCGCTATATGATACCTTGTAGTTCACTTTTATTGTCTCAAAAATAGCATAACTCTCACTACATTCAAGTGATTTTTCATAAGAATCTGATGCAATCTCACGAATTTGGGTGAGATTGTGTAAGACCATATATTGAGTGTTCTATAATTTTCCCAAATGGAGCAACATGTTTTTATGTAAAAAATAGGGGTAACCGTTCAGATACTTTGCGAATATAGCAGAATGTTTTCGGATCCTGAATACAGTTTAAGTAAACAGATGATTCGAATGTTTCGAGGAAGGAACGTAATATGTCAAAGACAATCCTCATATAGAAGGGCTGGTGACAGCGACCACGGATCAGAGGTCTTCACGATTGTCGTACATCGTTAGAAAATTATTAGTTTATGGCATTCGGCATCAAAGAGTACTATCAGGAAGTTGTAGGAGGATTGCGCCAGCCTGTTTAACGCGAGGTATCAGAACGAGGGCACAGCTGGTCTTGGGTTCCCCATCACAACAATACACCGGTTTACACTCTGCTACTCGCCCAGCAGTTTTAGCTAAAAAAACTCAATCCGTGTTATCTTAACCCCCATATTCAGCCGATCTAGCTCCCACGATCTTTATTCCCAAAAATGTAGAAAAATCTGTTGAAGGAGCCACGATAAGAAAAATGATTAAAAACATTGTTGATTGATCTGAGGGCTGTTCCGACGATTAAATTTCAAAAGTATTTTAAGGACTGGGAGAAGCGGCGATGTAAGTATATTATTGCATTTAACAAAGACTGCTGAGAAGGGAATAATTTGAATTGAGAGAGATAAATGAATACCTATCAATCAGGAACGAACAACTCACTAATTTTTGAACAAAAGATTATATAAGGATCATGTAAGGCTATATGGGTCATTCTCTTCCTTTCTGTAGCAAAGGCAGGTTAGTATAGAATTTTAATACTATCGGGTTGTGTAAATTTCTTCTATACACCAGGGTCAAGTGTTTTGTTTAGAATTTTAACTTTAGAATTTTTTCTTTAATCGAATTTATAAAATCTGGTCAGTATGGCACACCTAAGCAATTTTTTCGTATTCTATTGAATTTTTTTTCGAAAAATTGATACAAAACATAGTTCATTTTCCTACCACAGCCTAGCTGATCTCAAAGCTACTTTTTAAAGTTAAACTCGGAGCAAGTAACAAGTAAGTTCTCTAGAAGTCATTACCTCGAGTCATTACCATACGACATGATCGCCCTACGCCGATGCAAATATTTTGTTAGGACGAAATTGGGTTCTATGGACTACTGCACTGAGCATTTATTAAAGTAGATGTCGTCGATACTATTTTTGCAGAAAATTGAAACAACTATCTGCACATATGTTAAGCCAAAGTAACACATCGTATTTTTGCACTAGTTATAGCACATGTCGTTGTTGTCTGTGACGCGTCACACATGGTAGCTTCTAAAAAAATATTGATGACTGTATTGGCCTAACGCATCGCTCGAAAAAATAACACAATGTGGGTAATCATAATTACGGACGAAAATGGCGTGGAGGATAGTTTACACCAAGGTAATGCATAGCCAGTTTCACCGTGGCTAGGTTAGCTTCGGAAAACGATTCCTTCTAACTTTCCCAATACAATGCAGCTCGTGGGCATGCCAGTATCCGAGATATTACAAAGCCCATTTTACACTGCCCAGCTGAACGTAATGTGAATTTGACTCGGTATAAAGCGTCGGCTTCTCCAGCTGTAATCATCGCCTATTCTATGAAGAAAATCGCTCCTTTTAATTATGGACTTCTTTAAATGAAATTATTAGCGGCTCATGTAGCCCTATTTCTCGCCCATGAAGACGCATTTTGTGGACCTCTGTAATCTAACGACACGAGTGTCTATAATTCATTTTTTCTTGAGGATCATGAATTGTACTGGGCCTATTTCTTTTTCCATTGTATTCAATTTATCAGTAAAATGGCCTTTGACGAATGTACTGATATAAATCTTTTCCCATGGCGTTAGCCCTCTTGAAAAATAGCTAGAAGCAAGCTTTGGTCCATATAATCCATAGCGGTCCGTATTCAATAAAGATAACCCATATATTTATATAACCTCTCGATTAGTAACCTAACCCACTCGCTAATCATTTTGAAATATATTCTTCACATTTTTAATTAACTTTTCTTATTTTTTTAATACTGGCTTTAAATAAACGCATTGCATCCACAGCGACTGTTTTCCTGAGCGGCGACAGGGCATCGACGATTTATGAATATTGTTGTCGAAAATGAGCCTGGCAACACAATGTGCACCGTTATTGTTGTCGTCGTTGTTATAGGTTTTTTCGGAGCACATTTCTAGCTTAGAACAAAAAGCATAATACCTGAAAATGTAAAAATAGAAATTATCGCAATATTGGCGAAACTACAGTGATTTTACCAGTAAAATTTATGCAGTAACATGAAAACGGCACGAACCACAATGACAAATAGAAAAGCTGGCTTGAGAAAAAAGCAGCAGATGAACGCGAGTACATTTGGCCAATGGTGAATCATGCTCCCGGTGTCGGCATTTTTCTTGCTTCCTGTAAAATAAATACGGTGCACAGTGTTCACACTGCCAAAATTTTCGTCTAGTCTCTGATCGATGACAGATTGCGTTCGATAATGAAATTGTCGGTTTCTTTGAACGCTTATTTTTAATTTTTGTTTCGGGAGATATATTGTTCGATGACTAACAAACTGGCTGCAATGGGCATTAGTTCGAGGCGAACATTGGATCGCATAATAGTAAATCTACGGTTTATCATCTTATGAGAGGCCTATTAGCATCATGTGGCAAGCTCTATTATCTGCAGTTTTCTTCTATTTATAGTAGAACAAATAATACGAAAAAGAAAAAACAACATACAACAATTAAATCGAATCTCGTCATAGACAAATTGCGGTAGTAATCTATTTCTTTTTTCTGTTTATAGAGTTCCAATATCGGAGCTAATATTTTTGCTGTTAGTGCATCAGTGCGCGTCTGTAGATCTCAGCCCTTTGATTCGGACATCCCCCAGGCTGATGACCATAGGTGGTCCTAGTTTGAATCTGTGTGACAGCTGCTAAAGATGATATATCTAAAGCATACTATGAATATTATAGTTGTAGCGACGTTTTTTTTTCTAAAATGTAAAAAAGAAGTCCTTTCTCTAGCTCACGTTATTCTGGTCCAGAAAGGTCCTTGCGCGAGGTCTTATAAAGAATGATAACAATTGAAATAACTGGAACGCAATGGAACTTGTGGTTATCACGTCACCGCTAATAAGTCAATATACAGAGAATCTAGGGATAAAGAAAATGGGAAGGCAGGTGACTTATCTAAATGGCTTTATGTAAAGGGGCATGTTAATGGGGCGCGAAAGCATTGATATTGAGCTTGTTGCTGTTTTTTCATTTGAGCCTGCTGTTGTTGTACGTGTTTTTTCTGCGCTTCATGGTTTGTATTAGTTGTCATTTTACATTTATTTTGATGACGATCGAAGCAACTTGCCTTGACGTCATTGACACCGCCGAGATTCGATCGTGTTTTCCCCAACCTATTCATTGCGATATTGTTTTTTTTGTTTGTTTTTGTCGCTAGCAAGCCAGCCTCGTCCGCTTAATGCACTAGTGAGTCCTGCATGTTTGAGTAACCGCCTATTGGCCTGATAGCATGTTTTTGTTCTGCAATCGACGTTCGACGTGACGCGCAATCGAGAAAAGTGGCTACGCTGAGCGCAGAAGGTAGTCCTCGATAGACGTAGCACCGTCCACCAGACCTTGACGATTAACTAGGGATCGGCGCACGCTCTTTGACTGTTTCCCGACGTCTGTGTACCTATGTGATAACGGTTTGTTCACCCCTACAACACAGCCGCCGGGGCGGCATATCGAATGATTAACTTTCTTCGCAACTGTGTTTACAGATGCTTCTCGCAAAAGCGAAAAACATAAGGAGGACCATCATATACAGTACGTACGAGACAGCCGGAGCGATTGACGCAGAGGTGAAAGAGGAACCTCCAGAAACTAAAGTGGACAATGATCCACTATCGACCGTGTTCGTATGAAGAACGCAATGTAGAGAGGGGTTAGAACGCCAACGAAAAAAGGCCGCCCAACGCCCAATGCTTGCACCTAACGAAGATGTTACAAAGAATACGTGCGAATGATAGTTTGGCTTGTTATCTTTTAGCAACCACAAGCATTTTTTACCTATTTGCTAAAGATCAATAAATAGTTGTTTGCTTGATTGGTTTCTGCTGCAGCTGCGTACCCCCCACATGGATGGACGGACGCCGGTCTGCCCTGCCAGCTATTTAGGTAACTGCACGTCAAACTTTCTTTTCAGTACTGTTATCGAGTACCGACTGCGTAATCGGTGTGGATAGTTTAAACTGGTATCGCATAGATCAACGATTCATATACATACGCAAGGCATAGAGACTCAGCTATACAAAAAAAAAATTAGCAAGATAAAAACAAGGCAATAATTACCTGCACGGATATATTGGAAACTTTTAAAGGAGTTGTAGTGGTTGAAGATGTTTCGCACCATATTGAGACCTCAGTTTTGTAAAGCTGCGCAATCCGGCCACTCAAATCTCTTGTCTATTACGGCGCGTTATTTATGTAGTACTAAGCTCATCTGCCCTTGGAGACTTCTGTTGTTTTCGTATTACGTTCACAGCCTTAGCATTTACCTAAATAGAGTATCTAGCCGGAGCAATATAATTATTCTAGTAGGATTATTTACGTCGAACGTGTTAATAGGCGTTGTGATATTCTAAAGGAAGCATCCGTTGTCAAAACATTAGCATATCGTCCTGTCTAGTACCTGATATTTTAAAATCGTCCTTGTTCGAGTGTTTTACTGCATAGGCAAACTGCCTAATTTGAAATCAGTTTAGTAGAGGACAGTGTTTCACAGGTCGCCTTCTCCAACGTAAAACTCAACTCTGACTGGTTCATTGATGTTCGGCCTCGTTCGTCACCGACTGTAGGAACCGCGATTGAGGCTAGGACGAAATTGTTTGTATGCGATTTAGCTCCAAAAGCTGTATATTTTTAGTATTTCATTGTTATGGCTCAATATCGTTTCGATAATACGGCTTTCTAAAGATGGAATTGCGATACTCATCTCGGGCAAAGTAGCCATTTTAAATAGGTATCTTTGGTCGAATTTAAATATTAGCCTTCCCGTTATTTGGTACTACAATAGTTTAATGCGAACACAATTAGGACACGGGGACTTTTTCCTTATGTACCACAAGATGGAAATAACAAACGGTCATAACAAATAATGGAACAATTTCCGTTGTCCAAAATCACAACGATGTTAATTCGTCTACTCATATATTGAAAGGACAATTTTAGAAAAAAAAAAATTGAATAAATTCATGCATATGATTTATTTAGAAAAACGCTTGAATAAAAAACAAGGAATCCGTTATTTGTATGTACAGGGATTCCTTTTTGGACAGAACGAAATGCTAACGAGTCGAATATTACTCATGGAATTGTCGGTAGCATACATACATTAATGGTGAACTCGTTAATTGGCAGAGAAGAGAGATTTGTTATAAAAAAAAAAGAAAAATATATATATATATATTATACTAGTTCAGTCATAGAACTCTATGCATGAAGCCTACACAAAGGCACTGCACGTGTAAATAGGATGTATATCATCTTTGCAAAATAGGACACTTTAAAATAAAAAAGTTCGAAAGAAAAACGTCATGTTATATTTGTTTGACTTGATTTCCCTAACCGGGTAGCGTATATCGTTCTTTTTTTTGGCGGGTTCAATCGGATTAACTTTGGTCCAGTGAATGTTTTCTCGGTGGCGTCTAATTTGTGGTCCCACTCAAATCGAAGTAAGTAAGGACGGTGAGCACAATGAGTACAGTTACCTTGAAGTTGGTAGAAGTTAGCTGTTCAAGCTTGTTAAAGCAGTTTCAGTTGTTATATTCGAAGTTGAATTGTCCGATTAAGAATCGAACCATGAGTTGCTTTATCCTCCTTCAAAGTTCCTTGCGTTCACTGTTTACCGAGATCTGCTAAATAAAGTATTAAAGATAATAATAGCAATTTTACATTTCTTATTATCTTTGTTCGATTTCTTCTTTTTGTGTTTAGTTATTTCTTAGCTCCATTCTTCTCCTCATAGACTAATATGATCGAGATTTTGAATAAATTGATACCATTTACAACGAAACATCAATATTGATAAATTACTAAACAAAACTTTCATTATTTATTTAGTATATTTGATAGTATATATATTTTTTTAAGAAATTTAAGAATAATAGTATTAAGTTAACAGTCAAAAATACATCGATATCTGTAAGCAACCGATGTGTTACCATGCTAGGTAACTAATCAGAGCTAGAAATTACTAGACGCAATGAGATGCAGAACAAGTCACTTCATAATTCACTCTTCATAATTCACTAAAAGGATCAGAGTCCAAACGTTTCAGCTCTTGTTGTCTTACTTAGCAAAGGCCAGCTGAAGGATCTTCAGGGTCCTTCTTGCTTTCGCCGCCTAAGGACCCGTACATCTTTAATTAACAGCTACGCGAAGCTATCTTACGACAAGACCACAAGAGTTGTTCTTTTGCTTGAACTTTTTTTTTGCGCGTTTGATGTTAGGCGGTTCGAAAGCCATTTATGAATGAAGTCTCGGAATCGAAGAAGTGCGGCCATAAACAAGGTGCAGTTAAGCTTGTTAACCTTTGAGAGGAGTTGTAGGAAGCAATCTACGTAATACTCGTTAGGTACGAACAGACTGTAAAAATAAGGAACCCTTAGGGAATGATTTGTGTAAGTGGCAGCTGGGATTACTACATGACAACCTATTAGTTAATATGAAGTTGCTTCGTACAAAATTCAGTGGAAGGCTACCGTTAAAATAACATAACATAGCCCCAAAGCTCGAGCAGCTTGAAGACGGTGTCAACTTTTAGAAACTGCGTATACCGCCAGAAAGTAAGACAACGCCCTCTTTAGGATCAATATCTACGGCAGATTCGATGCAGTCTAGCCTAAAGGTGCTTTCATCATTTAATATTAGATCCACATATATCGATATACTATTAGACTTGTAGATAGGTTCCTATGTTGTTTTTTTGCTTGCTTCCTCTAACTGTCGTCTTTACCGATTGGTAAGTGTTGGGAGACTCTTCTTCAGCCATACAATTGATTTGTGGTTCGCATGGCATAATGTGTAGCAGTTCTGATATGCTGGTGTATATTCTTACGGCCTTGTTAAAACCCAAACTTCTGTATTTTTTTTTTTTGTACGATACCTTAGTTGTCGTCTTCTGCAAAATGATATAATCACTTTAGAACCCAAGCTCCAAAGAATTATGTGATTCGACGTCCGCAACGGTGACAAGCGTAAAGGGTAACAAGCCAGCCTTTCCGTGTTATACAAAACATATTGTATCTTTAGCAAAAAAAAAACCGAATTACAAATGAGAAGTAATGAACAATTTTTGAAACCTAAGGTTCGCTTAGGTCCAATGTTGAATTTAATTTTAAACAGTGAAGAACCTGCCAAAAAGGCGCATGTGACATTTCAACTGAAAGTGGTCTTTGCAAAACGGCCCACCGTCTACCCTATAGAGTTCAAGCCTGATCGTAATCTGAAACAGCAGTACTGCTTCACTGTGGCCGAAGTCCTCGTATACTCTTTTCAAGTCAAATCCTTACGCCTAGGTCGTTTTTTGTAATGAGTTTTTTTCCATGGCAAACATCGATCTCACAACAAAATCGCTGGAAACCTCCTCAACCCATTCATTTACTTGCCCTTATCTGCGAATTTATTAGAGAACAATGACCGCCTTTTCGTGTTCAAAAGAAGCAAACCAAAGAAGATAGTTTTATTCAACAGTTGTGCTAAACCGGACTCGAAGTCCGTCTCGAATGTTTTCGAACAAAGGCGTCTGAAGCCGTCGCAGGCATTTTGCAGGTTAAGCAGGTCACTGTAGATGTCGATACAAACGGCACCAGCTAGAACGGATCTTGGCTTCGGCTTACCGAACGACTAGTTTCTTCTAAGAAGGATGACCTTGCCGGTTTTATACGACGCTACTACGAAGAAAAATAGGGATTGGTCCAATCCTATATCCACATTGAGACGACATCGGGCTGAGAAAGACGAATTTTTTTTAGCATGAATCATCAAGAGACGCGGCTACGGGAAGTAGTCTGGATAATAATGCCAGGTTGTATTGGGGTACTAAGTAAATTTGACGGGCTTTGGGTGTATGAAGACACCATGTTAACATATAGTAACTGCTGTACTATGTCCTTAATGAAAGGTATGCTTCTCAAACGAAATATCCTGTTTAGCTAGAATGGCTTTAACACGATGTTTCTATCAATGGTATTGTTTTGTACGGCATTTGACAAATTGTTTCAAGCACCGTTTTCGATCCATACCAGCTATGTATCTATACGTGCATGTATTCCTCTCGAAATGAGCATTCGTAATAAGTTCAAGGAGCGTAATAAGCTTATAGTGTGTGATACTTGTGTGAAAGACGTACTCTTAACAAGGGTGCTGGCCATCGTATTTTAACCGTAACTAAAAGCACATATTTAAAAACTGCTCCGAAACTGGTCAACCTGGAGATGATAAATTATTTGAAAGATAAACAGTACAGATTTGCGTATTTTTTTACTAAACCGTAGAGTGTCTTGAAAATAGGCATCTAAGGCGGGCAGAAAACAGAGAGTAGAACGTTATGCGCGGAGGTCAAGACCCAACTCTGGAAAAATCTCTGGAATGACTACAGTTACGTAGTAGATCGACAAAAAACGAAAACTCAGAATAAATTGATAAAAGGTCGCGAAAGCTTTGATTTTTGATGAGCAGCGTGAGACGAGCTTGCCCATCATCAAACAAGCGTCAAACCTTCCTAATCTAGAAGACAGCTTAAGCAAACAGATTCTCGCATCGTAAGGATGCCAGATGGACAACCCATCCGGCATCCTTACGAGAAGGATCAATCTGTTCATTTTCACAAAGTAATAACCTCTCTGTTGATCAAATTTATTCATACGGCTTTGAAATGTACTCATGTTTTCTAAGATTAGAGCAATAATTTGTTCAAAGAAATTTACCTGTATTGCTCCTTTGGGGGAAAAGTTATTACCGTGCTTGGTAGCAAGCACAACTGAAGTACTGCTAAATGTATTAAGTTAATTTTCTAGATGGGGTCGACACGCACCAGACTAAAAGATTATACGTTCGGTTAAATAGTCCGCTACCGCCAGGCCGTAAGGTGCCCCCACACATCTAAGAATTCACACAAATTATATTAACGAAATGCTCAAGTAAGCTTATTTTTCTTAAATTACTACGAATCTGAAGGTAAACTCTATTGTACGACTACTCATATTTAATACTTCAACATGTTACTTCGAACTATTACACTTCATTGGCACCTGCTCTATACGTATATTTAGATCGGCACTGTCCAATCTTCGAGGAACTTTTTTTTAAGTATAATCTACACTTAAAATCAGAACGCGGTGAGGAGGCCGTTGTGTGGGTTCATAAGCATACTGTAAGGAACCTAGAGCGGTTCTAATCTTCGAGTGTTTATAAAGCTTAAGGCCATCTGCGTATATGTGATACTACCGGGAATTTCATTTTCGTTCCTAATGGACAGATTTCTGGCTTGTCCCATTCGTAGCGTCAGACTTAGCTTCTCTCGTAGTATTCAGTAGTCCAAGTAGACTCTGATATCTGACATTTAGAGTCAATGTCTTTTTTTCTGACATAATACTGATAACTGACATTTAGCGGCGGCGATAAGCTACCGCTAAACACTTACAGTCGTGTCGGTCGTTATATATATATATATATATATAAGAAAATGAAACTTTTTTTTTGAGAATTCAGTCTACTTGAACTATTTTCGTGATGTGTCAGGTTATCCGAGCCTATAATCACGAGCAATGAAAAAATCTATGAAGCGATTAAGACGATCACCTAAACGCAGCGCGGTTCCTACCGGCAATATCGGGATCGTAAATCGTGCGTCGTATGGAGAACATGCAGATAACGTCCACTGCGGTGATCACGCATTGGAAAAACGCAGTATATATAATGGAACAACAACAACAACAACAAAGAGCCATTGATGTCTAGCGATGGATGTTGAGAAGCAAGCCATAGAGGTTTGGCCCCCCATGCCTCTCTGTCGAGACTGACACGAAACCATGAGTTAGCTGTTGATCTATCGTTTCCATTTCTTCTTCGTTTACGTCTCTACGTTCGATTTGCGGTTTTCGAAATCGCACAAGTATTGAGCTAGTTGCCTCGTTGACGCTTGGTGAGCGCAAATAGCGAGTCTGAATGACTTCTTTGTTGTGACTGTCGTAGCGGTTTCGGCCATAGTAGCAGCAGTCGTAGCATTTAGTACGCTGACTGTGAACAGGTTCTTGCGCGGGTTCCAAGGAAATAATGAAATAAGATGGAAGAAACGAAGTTGTTGATCGTCTGCAGTGCGCAATAACATCGCTACGCAAACAATTATCACCAGCCAGGCTGTGTCAGCCACCTGGTGTTCCTGCAGCCGGCTATTATTCTACCGGCTACTTGGTTCCTGGGCTGGTTGTATCCTTCTATCATCTAACTGTTACTTGCAGTTGTCATTTAGGAATTCCGCTTCGTCCCTGGTTTTTCCCGTACTGTAAAGTTCGACAACTTTTCCTCCTTCCGGTGCGGCCCCTACCGTATAGCTTAAATAACGTCACACGTGTCCAGAGCGGCGTTTCAACATAACGCTTAGCAATAGTTAGATGTTCTGTTCGTGTAAGTATCAGTAATTCTAGGATGGAGACCATTAACGGTCACGGTTATCTATCATCGTACGAAAAACAAAGGAAAACCGCGCCCGTGGAGCATCGCATACTGAGACCTAATATAGATAAATTAATTGTCGTTCAATTCGATATTACGTTGCAACGTTCTAACGTATTAGAGATAGCATTACGGATAATTACCTATGTCACACCTGACATTGAAATTATCGGTTTTCTCCATGTTCACTAATCTCTTACAATTGCGCATCGACTACAGGTCAGCATAAAGGTCGTTCACACAAATTACGGGAGGTGATCAGTGGTTATGCACAGAAAGATCTATGAATAGCTGATTGTATTCGGTAGTGATTAGGAAAATATCAGTAGTAGTAGTTGCAGTAGTAGCTTGCTTGAAAAATCTACGCTTACGTTCGAGGCTCTTTTTTTAACAGCTGGGCACTTGCAGTGGATCAGACCGTGTAACTTTATGCTTTTTCTTCTGTGTTTGATGTTTGACACACGTTTTCTTTTTGACGAGTAAGCTTTCGCCCTATCGAGATTTCATTAGAGAGTATTGCATGCACAGGCGACAAGCTTGGTTCCACCGCGTGACGAGTGTCCTGCAGATTCCCAGTGGGGTTTCCATGACTCCGCGAACTATGTGCGCACGCTCACCTTGCGCTCGCCCACAGAAACGTTTCGCTAAGACGACGATTTACGGACGAACGGACGTACGGATGGATTCGCGCCGGCCGAACCGCCGCGGATGACTAGCGCCCCTAGGAATCAGCGTACGAAGGATTGCCGATGCGACGAATCGGCAGCGGCAAAAAGAACGAGTGGGGAGATCTCACGAAAAGTTCTGTTAAGCGGTAACAGCGGTGACGGCGGCAGCAGCAGCAGTTCCATAATCGATGAAGGCCATTCATCGCTGGTACTGACTTACTAACTCGTTGGCTGGCTGTGTATTGCCAATAGACGGCCAGTTGCGCATATTGTGCCGTTGTTTGGCCACATTTCATACCCGTCGAAACAGGGCTGGGCGCTTCATGAGGAACATAGCATCGCCATGATGCAGTAACCTGCAAGTAGATGCTAACGATGCCCTCTCGACTAGTATCTCAGCCTGTATGCAATAGAAGGCACAAACAGATAGGCAACATAGACGGTTGCTTAGACCTAGGCGTAACAATCTTGAGAGATTGCAAAACGATGCAGTTTGTTTAGCCGCTGGTTATCTTTTGTTTCGAAATTTCTGCTAAGACGCATTCGTTTGATAGCCCCGGTGGGTTTGTTCGAGCTTTGTTGTGTGTGCATCCAGATACGTTTGCATGGAGTGTGGGGACCAGAAAAACCAGGAGGGTCAGAAGAGGTTCCAGGGTTCGCATCGAGCTCAGTACGTAACCATTGTTACGGCAAGTAGCAGCACCGCTTCTGGTGCCACAACCATCGCTGATGTTACGACTGCCAGTTATACGGGTAATAGCAGCATTTAACATAGGTAAGACTAGATATCTTATGCGAAGCTGCTGGTACCCCCGCCTCCTATCTGCTCCACTCGGGTCAGCTCCCTTCGTCATCGTTGCTGCTGCTGCTGCTGTCTGTTCCGTAATTCGTAGCATTTCGTTGGGTTTTTTGATTACTTGCGCTAAGGGTTCGTTATCGTTGTCGGCACTAACAACCCGCGGCTACCCAACCCAACGCCCTTTCTCGCTACTACTGTTGGCGCCGCCGCCGTTGCTTTTGGTGCTTCTCCGCGCTAACGCTCGAATTTCGTGCCTCGTCCACCAGGTGTCGCTGGGAAAGTCACGACGGGAAGAACGCAGCGCCAACGGTGAGCGAGCAAACGATACGAACCGCAGAGAGTAAATCCAAAGTGAAACGCGGTAACGCGAACCTGGTTCAGTTAGTTCAGCCCGACTGGATCAGAGCTGCTCAAAGAAACGGATCGGTACACAAGAAGCCTATCTTATTTATGGTTTTCTTTGGTACGCCAAGTCTAACCTTTATTTATCAACTAAAACAAAATTTACACTGTTAAATTTCTTAGGTTTCGTCAGCTTCATGTGCTACTAACCTGTGTTTGAAGTGCATCTCATTAGTCGCCTATTGGATACGCACACACGATGCGAGGAGAAAAAAAGTTCGAGCCATAATTGTAACAGTGGGGTTACGACCGCTACGGGGGAGCAATGCCAAACCAAAAGAACTGATGAAAGGGAACTTTGGATTGTACATGGTAGTTTAATTACTTATTTGTGAAATGTTTGCCAAGTGGTTAAATTGAGTATTCGGCTAAAACTCGCTTAGGAACACGCTCGGATATACACCATCGTCGTTGTGAAGTGTATTAAGGTGAACCCGCATTGATCAGTGGTTCTTCTCTCTGTGGGTGCGTGTGTGCTTGTTCTTTGTTGTGTACGCGCGGAGTTTTTAAGAGAGAATGGTACTCAATACGAAACCTGCCTTATGAAAATGAGGATACATATACCAGATTACTTAAAAGCAGACGAAAAATAGGTGAGTCGAATATCGTACAATCGTACTACTCAATGTTATCCGTATTGTTGTTGTCATGATAGAGGTGCTGAAAATTTGTACGGCTACATAACAAGCATTACGCGCTGTGAAGTGGTCAGCGTGATGACACACTTTAAGTAGGAGTAACTGACAAACAAAACGCCGTGGTCTATTCTGCTACCGCCGCCGCTGAACGACCGACCGTCAGCCCTTACGTCCATCCCGTTTCGGCCCTTCATGCAGCGCGGCTCTCATTGTTTCATTTGCCTAGGGAAAACGGCCTGCGTTGTTGTTTTGCTGTTATTGAGGCCCTGCGGGGAGCGACGAACAGGCCAACAGATAAACGAAAATACGAACGAAATGGATTAATGACAGACGAGGTATCGGTGGACACACCGGTTAGAATACATAGGTATAATTTAATAATAATATATATTTACATAAAGCTATACTTCATTTGTAGATATAGACAGGTTCCGATAGAGATAGTGTACACACGTACATGCATAAGTACGTACATACACAGCGTTATTGAGGATACGGGATGACATATCAGTCTTGCTAATTGTTAACTTCATACTTTTAGTGGATCAATGAACGGGCAAAACGCTGCGGTTTCTAATACACCTCTATGCGCCTTTGCATATCAGTGGGATACCTGTACATTAAGGTACTCGAGATAAATAAAATCCCACCACAGAACACGTATACACGGATACGATTCGATTCATACTAAATTCGTCTACAGGCGTTGTTAAGTTAAATATACGCACAAACTGTATTCGACCCATTATGCTGAACATTGTACCGAAGTACATTGTCTTTGTGATTAGTGCACAGATACATTTGAATGATGGGATGATAGTTTGCGATTTGTATAGCGATTACAATGCAGTATAAGCTGATTACGTCCCTTAGCACCGGGATGACGGTCTAAGTGCATGGCCGCTATGGGAAGGTTCGTTGCTGCGTCTTCATTCATTCTAGATAGAACATTATCCTTTAGATACCGTCAATAAGACGAACACCGTTAGTCATAATGCGCCGTCGACATTTTGACACAAAAGCACGCTTGCCAGTGGCAGTTTCCTTCATGTTTATTACCCTGCTGCAGAAACAGAATAATTAACGTGTCGGTACTACAACTGAGAATTTATTTTCAGTAAAATGTAACATTTACTAATGTTGGAGGCGACTGATGTGCTTATTTCCGATACCAACCTTCGTCGATCCGAATACAAGGAATCCATCCTCGTATTTAAAGTTAGTCTCTGATTGGAATGAAAATGATGTTGAAAGCTGTTCACCTCACTAACTTCGGACGACAATTTCTATTTCAAGTATTCCTTACAGATTTTTTTTCTATGTGACCTACTGTGGCCGTACTCAAAACATCTACGTTATGCTTAAAAGTTTCTCGATAACTTTAGGCGAACCGGTGATAATGGACCTTGTTAGGGTCATCGAAACTCGGAGCTTCTGCATTTATTTGCCGCTGTACCATAATCAACCTTCTTTTACGGAATGCTTTTGGTTTTGAAGTTTGTCTCGTATTCTCACATATATTTAAAGTCGTTGTCGCTGCGAGTGTAAACTAATTCGTTAAGCATGAAATATCTCAGGCAGTCAAGAAGTCCACTCGAGCTATTTGCTTGCCCCGCTCTCTCTCCGTCTGTTCATGCCTGTGCAGTCTCAATCAAGTGCGTTCACAGCTTTAAGGATCTCATAGATCTTCTTCTGTAGAAAAGCATTTTCTTTCACAGGGAATATCTAGAGATATTAGGTACATCACATTGATGGTCCCTTTCGCCAGGATAAGGTCCTTCGTTTTTTTTCGTTCCTGTCCTGAGCACGAACCGGCGGCGTAGGTTTTTCCGTATTTGCCTTTTGTGTGTAAGGCAGAGTTGATAGAAGTGGTAAAAAGCTTAAGGGAACGCCGGGTTAAGACATTAAAGTACAGAAAACGACGTGTCCTTTTCGCCGCTTGCCGATGGATGGCTTTTTTGAACCGATGCTTACCTAGGTTGATGTTTGTTTTTGGTCCCGTTTCTTTGTAACTGAGTTCGTGCTTAAATGTAGAAACGTTGCCATGGCCAGGTCGCAGACTGCAGCTGCTTTCCGCCTGATCGTAGCATTATCGTACATCAGAAACACAAAGCGAACACCAGAAGCAGTCGCCGACTGAGTGAAACACTCTGGCGGCAGACGATTTTGAGTTGAAATTATTCATTTCCAAAGTTCGAACTGTTCCGGCTTTCAGTACCTTTGTGTGCATCGCAGTGGACCACCTTTAGAACCCCAGTTCTTCATTTTTCCTCCACCGTTCGAAGACTTCGGTGTATTTCGTGATGCTGCTGCTGCTGCTGCTGCTGAGGATCAGACTAGTCGCTTCAGTCGCGATGGGCATGGAACGCTGGTACTGATCTACCATTTTCTTTCGTTCTTTGCAGTTTAACGTTTTCCTTTGCCGCGTTTTCTTTGTTGATGCAGAAAAAATATTCGTCATCGATTCTTCGCTGCTGATGATCTGCTGTAACAACAAAAGCATCGATTTGACGACGTAAAAAAGTCCATCGATGATTCAAATGTATCCCGGTCGCATGTCGGCTAACGAAGATCGCTTTGGCATCCGAAAATCGTCGCAGCTACCGGCGACAAAATGACGACGCAGAGAAGAATTTCTATGAGATGAGCGTTAGTCGTTCAATCTTTCAGGCCATCTGTCTGCCTACAAGGATCATTTCATCCGTTAGCGAAATATTATTATACATTTCATATATTTTATGTTTCTATCTGATAAATAGAACATGCATATATATAGATATCAGAAATTGGAAATATCATTTTGCGCTTTAGAGATGTTGGCGACTGGGGAACTCAATTATGAAATCGGAAGTCGTTACTGCTGTTGTTGTGGTTCTCGCCAAAAGGAATAGCGAGTAACACGATGTAATTATTGAGGTTACACGGCGAATTCATAAAGCAGAAAAACTGGACCGCCATACTCAGAACGGGACCAAGTGCGCTCACTTATCTACTACCCGAAGGTATTACGGTCGTGTATTATATTCGGCATCAATAGTATACTTCTAGCTATTATAGAAAAGATAACCCAGTATTACTATCGTTTTTCTTTTCAGGCACAACAGTTTTTTTTTCTTAAAAGCGTCGATTGTTTATGTATATACAAGAGCGGTGCTATGCAATTTTTAATTGAATACAATTACATTCTACTACTTTAGTGTTTATTTTATGTTTCAGTTTTTTTTTTTTATCAATGAACTGTTCATGACTACACTAGCACACAAATGTGTATAACGTCATATATTCCAATGTGTTGGTTAAAGCTTTCGTTGCTTCCGTATTAAGGATATGGTTGGACACACAGTCCATCGTAATACATGAAAAAGTAACCTAAATTTAACGTTTTTTTTATTTCTACAAAAAACATTCTTACTGAATTTGCTTTTAAACGAAATGGACATATCTTTATTAGCTGTCAAGAGCATATCTAACATTATCATATACGCACTCTGAACAGGTGACAGCCTGAGGTTCGATGGCAATAACGAAAATAGAGAGAGAGAGAGAAAGAGAGGGGGGGGGGGTGCTATAGCTGACTGACAGCCACGAGCCACTGCAACTACAATGTTTTCACGCCATTTCCGATAGTCGTCAGCCGAATTTGTCATGTAGAACCTGGTACTAAAATGCCATGCAAGCACTTCTATCGAAGATAGTCATTGATCGATATAGGAGCCGACGAGGTCTGGAATAGTCAGGCGAAACTAGAAGTAAAAAAAAACAACGAGTCATGCTAACCTGGATCTGACTTACTTCAGGTACTATCGCCGCTGGCTACTTCTAGCTGCCAGTCTATTCACCCACATGTCTTGTTCCACGCATTTTGGACTCACTCAGTGCACCCGAATATCAACGACGTCTATATATAGGAACGACTACTACTTTTCTTTTTTTTTTGTTTTAGAGTCAGCGACGTGCTCGATCTATCTGTATTCTCGGCACTGGCTGACGTGGTCGAGTATTTAAAACGTCTTTATCTTCTTACATATTAGTATATGCCTGATGCCGCTTCTCAATTGCTGCCTCACAGTAAGCGCGTATATATATATATACTTGTAGCCTTCAAGTCGTTATGTTTACCAAAACAGCGACGATGACAATATTAACAAGAATAATATCGAAATTTTACTTTTCAAGGGTCTACCACCTTTGTAGCGGTTGTCGACCTGTATGGCAGTCATAATTTGGAATGGATTGAGCGGTGGAGACGGACCGCGATCTCCAGTGGAGTGATAGGAGTGTTGAAAATAAATGTTTATTCATTGTTTTTATTGTTCGTTAACGGTGATAATGGCACTTGGCAGTATTCCCAAGCAGAAGCTGAATATCTACGTTGATATTTACCGGTGAGGAGAGCAGCTAACGAAGAAAAGTTAGGTTACCGTTGTCGTTGTTGATGAGGACGAAAACAAATTTTTGGCTATCATAAACGACGGCACGAGGAAGTGTTGTTGCGTCCGCGGATTAGGATCTCTGTATGTATTTATATAGTGTAGCCGTAGATCTTTATGAACGCGCGCAATGTTATATGTCTATATGTTTAAGAAAGATAAATGATAAAATAGCCAAAAGATAGTGCAACAAAAGTTCAAATCGAAGTAGTTATTCAATACTTGCTGGGCTATTTTTCACAGAACACAGGATAGATTTGTTTTTATACTCTACAAATGATTATTTTCGTCTTTCTAGCGAAAAGGAAACCGAAACATCTAATCAGCGAGATACTTCTGTGCAGATATATATATATGTCGTACAGTTCTATCCGAAAAATCGAAAAGAACTACATGGCACATTTTCATTGAGTATTCATCCAACAACATCGACTAATTGATGCCATCAATATTCTCTGTAATCTATTTTGGGAATACTTTAAAATCCAGATGTGAACAAGACGCGTTTTATTTCTCACTGTTACATGGTCGCTGTTAATGCAGTGGCTGATGTTGGTCTTCCTATGCAACATCAAGCGGTATTTTTTTTGTGCTGAATATCCAGTTTCCCCAACTTACTTGATTTCTATAAACTTATGCGTACAGCTTGACTGTGTAGTATCACTGATATTAGTGTCTATCACTTACTAGTGATATTTTTTCGAAGAATCTTGCCACTCCAAATAACAGTTGTCCTAATCACGATTGTTCCTTATCGCCTGTTTCATTTCTTGCTCGTCGCTTTTCACTGGCTCTTCTTTCGCCTATTAGATCCTTCCCTCAACCATAAAAAATACTTGTCCACGTAATTTTCGTCTTGTCGTTCCCTAACAGTTCGAGTCACTCGCTCGTGTCGAACGCATAAGAGAACCCGCCCCATAATAAAAGCACAAAACAATGCCAGTCATCGAACACCGAAGTAAATGAAGACAGACCCTCGTTGCTTTCGTTTGTTGCGTCGTTCTACAGCGTCGTGGCTCGATCAAAAGCGATCTGACACAATTCAATACGACTCTATCATTGGAGCGCCATGGTCATTACAGAAAGGCTCCGCTCGGCGTCTCGTCTGAGCGCTAAGTAATAGAAATGCACATAGACACATGCAGACATACAGGTTCTGTGTCTCCGGCCGAGCAGTGTGACGCGTGTTTCGCGGGTATATATAGTGATATGGCATACGTATGATGATGGTGACGCGCGCTAGTAGCGTTCAGCTATACAACATTTCACAAAGTACTAGAAGCAGTTGTCGGATGGGAGCAACAGCGAGCTGTTGAAAGTCAGACGACGAAGGGTTATGGCAGTAAGTATCTAGCCAGCAGCTGTACTAGCGCTGGTTGAAGCGCCCCTGGTGAAGTTGAGGTTTGAGTTGACCTCGCGGAATTGACTGGTTGTCAGTCGTGTTCTTGCCGTCGATGCAATCGACGTCAGTTAGGTGATGGGGTCGGCTGCTGTTAGCTAGGCTTTTTTGTGCCTGTTTTCGTTTGTAAAGGTCGGAGAGATCTACGACGACGATGATGATAATGGGAAGAACACGGAGTAGACAATGGTGAAGACAACGATAAAAAAAAGCAGGGGATAGAGGCTAGTGAAAGAAGAAAAATGAAAAGAGCTACCAGAAAAACACATGTTCAAAGAAAGGCAGAAACAAAAACAGGCACTCGGTTTGGCCGAAGCCTTCAGGGTCCGGTAGGGTCCCGCTTTTTCATCGTAGTCTGTTCGTAACTGTAACTATAATAGTTGTAGTGGCAGTAGATGGGACGAGCGTACGCACGCAGTCGTACCACAACGACAGCAGGAACACATCGTCAGACTGACGCATCGCACGGCGTAGGTTAGCGGCGCAGCCCTTTGGCCACTGAGCAGCAGTTACCAATAACAACAACGGGCAGCATCGATGCCGTTTGTCTCTCGGAAGCTGCGGTAGCTGAAGGCAGAGACCTTCTTCTAGAAACATGCTTTACCAATAGGGAATAGCAACTGATGCCTTTGTTCTTTTATTTCTTGTACTAGCAATTTCATTCTGCCTGCGGGTGTAACGCCTCTATACCTCTGCTACTGCATGTCTATTTGCTAGCCAAACCACAAAGTTGCCGTTGACACCTACCGAGACAACATGCGGCGTGTGATTAACTTCGGCAGATGGCTTCTGCCAGACATCGACATTGCTGCATAACTACTTCATCTATTCCTGCCTTACTACAAACATCAGTAACAGAAATGATGACACATGTATCCTGGTGCGTATGCATGTGTGTCTCTCTATGTACTACACTTCAAACCCCCCAGTTTCAGACCATTAAACAATGTTGCGACTGCAGCGATGACGGCAATGAACGTGATGAAACAATATAATCAATAACAATCTAATAGTTGACTTTGGTTAGATGTCTTTCTTTATTTTGTTATTATCTATTATTCATGAAGGTGTGGCGTCGCTTGTTTCTGGATTGGGCTAGTAATAAAAACTAGTAAAAAATATTTTGAACTGAGCCTTTCGTACGTGAGGTGGTTCGCTGATTCAGCTAATAAAACAGTTTGGCTTTTCTTGCTGAATTTCTACCGAACATACGATAAAATCTAGCTCAAGACAAGCGAATAAGGAAAAAATTCATGGATGAACTGATCAGTTTGCCTTCAGACACGGTACACAGAGAATCGTAGTTAAAATGGCGAGTCCCTTACGGTTTAGCAGTTGCTAATTTATTGGAACAATAACCTATTTTCAATAACCCTTCGGTAGGATCACTTTTTTAGCCAATTGCTTCTGCAGGGCTAAATTCACTAGATGACCACACACATGTGTGCGCCTTGACAACCGCGTGAATTTTCTGCCAGCACAACGCCTCAAAAGCCATAATACTGCTTGCGACTTACGTTAGCTTTATAGGCCGATTTTTATTTCGAAAATCGTTTTTCCACTTTCTTTTTGTATGTCTACTTTCCGTAGAGGCCATTTTTTGTTCCTTTATAATCTAACATTGTTGCTAGTAGGTCTGTGATAGAAATGCTACACATAAATACGGCTCTTCCTGAGTGGCCATGGCCTCCTCCTGAATTGCCTAGTACCGAAGCTTAGGTTAGGCATGAACACCGTTTTTCTGCTTTATTAGACCCCCCGTAATGGTGAATCTCAAAATCGTTCAGAGCACTCTGAGATCCGACAGTTTTCTCCATTGCGGCCATTCAAATGTGACGTTGTTAACGCTTTTTTGTCTCGGCTTTTTTTGCTGCTCCGCCTAAATGGTCGCATGAACATTGGAGCGTTTGGTTGATCGGTTCCTGCTTTCTTTCGTATCATTGTTTATATTATACGGTAGATGCACGCAGCCTTTGGGGGTGGTCCTGCTCCAGTGGGAGACTGTTTGAGATCCGATGTTTGCGGCTCAGGTGGCCCGCCCTACCGCAGTCAGATCTACGCCGGCGGCAGACAAGCAACCACTGGCAAACGAAGTCCGACTTCAAGCATACGTGTTCAATCGTGAATCGGATGAAAACGAAGCTCAAGGAAAGGGATTAATGTTGCCTCCCTGATTCCATACGAAACGATAAATACGCAGATTGTTGATAAAGACTACGATCTACAAGCGATTCTTACAGCAGTATATTTGTTAAGACAAAGATGACAGGCAAAGACCTTAAGAGTAAGCAGAATTATTCAATGGATTCCGCTTGTCAATGATTTTACTTGCTGCCCATGCAGCCCTCTCCGAGTTGCGATAATGGTAATCCCCGTGCCAAATAGCCATATGAAAAGTTCTATCTTAGTTCGATTATTCATAGATATTTACCAAACTGTGATCAGGTACTATCATCAAACACAGTACCGTAACATTATTGATCGTGCTCATGATACCACAGCTGAAAATTGGGGCTAAACGTTTTTTTTAGAAAGCTGGTCGGAGGCTTTACAACAGGTTCCATCTACACCACCATTCTAACTGATATCCAGATGAATGCGAACACGACCTTTGAGTGAAAGAGTAGTCAGTAGGTAAAGACGCCACTTGACCGGCTACAAGCGATTTCTATACTTCAATTCATTCATTTCGTAGCTTTTCTCTATTGGGTTCCAGAAAAACACAAATGTTCCTGCCTTTTGAGAATGTGCTACTTCTATTTTTTGCCATTACGATTATTATTACTATTTTCATTTTTGTTTTTCTCATGCATCACTCTTCGTTCATTCAAATGCTAAGTAACCATTGGATCTGCAAACTAGCCTGAATAGAACAACGTGCCAAATGAAACAAGACAAGACGACAACTATTTTACGTCATTGACACTCGCAGAGTTAAAAGCGCTGCGATATGAGGACTCCCCTCCTGCCAGATAGCTGTCACCTTTGTCATAATAAAAAAAGAATGAACCCGAAAAAAAGATATCAGAAGCTTCCTAGCAGCTGATCAGAGTCCTGGCGTCGAGAGTCCAGCATCATATAGTATACTACCGTACACTATTTTACAGCTTACGTAAATATTCGTTGAGTGAATGACTGAAGTAAAAGAGGTGTTTAAAAAATCTATTGCCGAAGCAACTGTTTGATACGCTTATCTATTTTAACGTTTTTTTGAAATAGCATAGGTACGCTGAAGTTCATCTACAATACAGTAACTTCATATTTAGGGTTGCGTTGTGTAATTCAGTTGATTCACTACTACCACTCCTGGTCTCATTGAGTCATCTCCTGCTGTTTAACGTGTCTGTCTCATGCGCTCAACTTCACTGCACGCAATTAATAAATTTATTCGGTTATGATTTATATCCATATTACATAGTAGCAGTCAGATCTCGAGAATGTCCTCTATACCCTTAACGAAAGTAACATGCTAAAAAGTAGACTTATCTAGCAAATATACGCTTAAATCGCACTCATTCACTCACTAGAAATTTATCTTTGATAGCATACATCATTGTGATGATATTATTGTTATCAAAAATGGTTTTCTTGCTCTGCTTTTGCTTCCTCGTTACCATCGGAGGCCGCGGCCTGAGCCGTCCTGAGCTTCTTGGATCTTCCCTTCAGCATTGCACACTATCACCACTGCAAGTTCTATATAGGCTCTGTCTGTACCTTGAGCCTCAACGACAACTCACCGGCCAATGCGCTGGTGGCGATTCTGAAGATGACGGTTTACCCGGCCAAGTCCACTGCTGCGTGCGTGCCATCAACATCGCGGCTCGCTGAAAAAGTAGTTCAAATGGCGCTGTTTAACTGACAGAATAACCGATCCACTGCTTCGTGCTTAAACGGTCTATCGACTCTGGCGAGAATGCAACTTTCGTTTCAAGCTTTGCCGCTGCCTGTACGGCTCACAACAGATAGCCCTTTCGACAGTCACGCTATCATTACTCGAAGGTGGTGAAGCTGGCGTCGCGACTTCTGCCTAGTGCAAATCTTCTTGGATATCCTTTTTTGATATACTTGAATCACAACTACAGAACTTAAGGAGGCTTCGGCGTTGTTGAAGTCTTTAAAGCAAACACAGACATGACACAGCAGAACAAATGAGATGCGCCTTTGACAGTGAAATATCCATTATATATCTACAATGACGGCAGACAATGCGAGTTCTAGCTGTCGGGCATAACTAGATCATGGGAACGGATCTGACTTGTTGTCTAGGATGGACTGCGTATGCTGTGCTAGGTGGTTGTTTTTAAACCGCAAGGGTTTTAGGGACTGTCTCGAACGGGGTTGCTTCCATGACCAAGCCTTGCTATCATATAATTAGGTGTAACTACCTAATAATCCATATCTTCGGAGAAAGTCGCAAGCAAATTCAACTTCATGAGTTAGTTCCTGCTATCGTTCCCGTATCGCAGCGATCACAATATGCGTAAGGGGTTTGCATTTTGTTTCACTTTACTCATAAGTTGATCTCTAAAAACTTTCTACGAGGCGAGCGCAGTGAAACCATAGTGGTGCCCCCTGTTTTCGACAGGTATTCTTTATGATCGCCTAACAATCTTAGGCACTATTACTCGATAGAGTAGGGTCTGCAGTCGATATTTTTCTTCATGCGAGAATCGATCGACAAAGTTCGACTGCACCAATCATCGGGCAGTTTGCAGACGATCAGCAACAGCGGAATACATACGTATATAAACTTTATTAAATATGTATATAGGGTAAAGGCCCCATTATTAGCGCAAAAAGGAAGGAGAGCGGAGCTCTGCCGTCTCGGCTTGTCACAACATCGCCTATTGTTTGCTATGCTTGTTATTATACTATTGTGATAGCAATAATAATGCTAATCGTTATTATGATATATTAATATGACGTAGTTGGCCTGTGCACCGCAGACAAGAATACTGTTACAGGCTTTCATTGTGTATTTGTGTGTGTGTGTATATATATATATATATAAATTAGATTTTTATACGTGGTTTAATAATTGTACACCCGTTTTGTTGAATCGTTTAAGATTGAATGATATTTTTTTCATAAAATTGCTCGCAGTTATTCTGGATCGACATATATATATATATATATATAAATCTAAACGTCGTAGGCGTTGAGGAACATCATGGGTGCAAGTCCGATCAAGATCATTTTAGTCACGTACGAAGATGGTCCTTGAAGCCAGTATAGCATTCCGGTTCTACTAACGAAATAATAAACACAACTTTATAATGAGCTACATTTTGCCTACGCCAATACTAGATACATTATGTGCAAAAGAAAATAAAGTCGGCTGCGTTTTGAGGTCCATTTGAGAATTTGGCATAAAGGAGAAAAACGAGTCCAGGTTCCAATATTCTTTAACTAGGTGGAAGGGGGTTCTCATAATTAGAGGGGACGATTTTCGTGGAGCTGGATTGGTTCATCTTGCTATAATTAGATCAAATGATTGAGTTATGTTTACCAAATACGTAGAGCACGAATTCGTAAATATTGGTGGTTAAGTGACTGTGCCGGTAGCATGGTTCTTTCATCTAGCTTACCAACTAAATTTTCACTAACGGCTCCGATAGAAGTGCTTACCCATCAGCACACCGCAACTGATCGTGTACAGAAACGAACATACAGAAAAGCCTACAGCTTCTGTTATTACAATCGCTTAATACCAAAGTATCGGTAGCAATTCAGTAGAGAGCTCCGTCGTCACGTCAGACTCACGAGCAAACCGAAATGTTACTACCTATAGGAAGTATTCATGAACGGCAACAAATACATTTATTATCTATTTTCTATTCTATTCTTTTACTAGTTTTGTCGTCTCGCTGAAATCTACACGCACTGTTCTCATTTGTAGTTGGCGAGCATAAACACACTGCATAGGCTTATGGACTGAAAGTGATAGAAATGACCTCTGTCCCTACAGAAGAATTTATCCGCATCAAATTTAGGTAGAGATGAGATTTCATGTTGACACCAGTTCCGTTGCAACTATTTAGAACGAGTACGACAAAAATGCCCCTCGTAATGGGGTGCGCATTCGTCAATTGTATGATCTTGAACGTCCAAACTTTGAGATGTCATTTTCATACGCTTCGCCCCCTCAGTATACATGTACAGTTCGATCGAAATAGCGTTTCATTATAGCAGCGATAATTTACTTTGTTTTTGTACGATGTAATCAGACAACGCAGGACAGACTTGTGGATATTCTTCGGCGCACTTATATGTAAACCATCAGGATGATCTGCAGCTTGTACATCTATTTGCCATTTGCAGTGTTAAACACTGTTTAAGTGAGATCACTTACTGCCTGTCCCTTTTATCGATTCAGGCGCCTACGCAGCGAGCAATTTTCGTCAACCTCAAATGTAAAAGAAGCCAAAGAAAAAGATGACAATTTTTTGCTGTGTCACTTGTCCGCTACTGGCCTCCAGCCGATCTCTCGCGTTTGCGGGTCTCGGCCGCTTCCAGAATCTCTAGGCAGCTTTCAAGCCTGTCAATGATCTCTTAAAACTTACATAAACCTTGTTCATGGAAATCTGATCAGACAAACGACAATCTTTTAGCGAGACTTACCGCATCCAAAATACCCCGTAACGGTAAATATTATGCTCAATTACTGCTCGATAGCGTCAACTGCTACTATGGGTCAGCTTCGGTATAGGTTCGCATGCTTTTGTTGGTTTCAGATCTCACTGTTGTTTATTGTCGTCATGTAGGCTCGTTGCCTCTGTGCCTGATTATCGAAGCCGCAAAGACGGAGTAAAGAGAAAAGATTCCTATTTATGTTCCTTTGATTTTATCCTAATTCCACAGTGTCCATTTCACGGTGATCACCTGCTTAAAGCGAAGCGAACTTAAAGGCTTTTTGATCAGACCTATTTTTTCTTCAGTGATCAGCGTTCGGTCTCTGTCGTGTGGCTACGAAGCGAGTTGTGCTACATCCGGGCTGACACCTGGCTTCGGCGACGGAAGAGTTCCGTTAAATTTCAATTTGATTTACAAACTATTGAATTAGACAACCGAAATTGGCCAGACACAGACGGCAGAACTGTATTTATACGATGACTGAATGAAGAGAAAAGCGGCATAATTAGACAAACCAATTTTAGTCCTGTAATCGCTCTATGGTGCCTTAAATGCCACTTACTTAGTGACCCGTTGATATTCTGTAGAAGCAATAAGCAGATGGTAAATTTGAATTGATTTCGACGTATCTCATAACATGTACTGTATTTTTCAGTACACGCAGCGGCAAATCGATCAACAGATGTACATTTTTCCGTGTTGTAAGAACTATGGAAAATGCATTTTTTTTTTTTTTTTTCTTTAGGAGAATCGAATTTTTGGTGTCTATTAGAAATACGGTTCTTACTGACGCTTGCGATGTTACACGTGTTTATACTATTGAACTTGCATCCACTAACACATGAAAACCTGGGCCATATAAAGTATTGCACCGTTGGTATATTTTTACATTTCAGCGCAATGTTCGTGATGACTTTTCCTAGTCGTAGCGTTGTAAAGCGGTCCTGTGGCTTGGCTGCCTAGCGAAAACAAAGTCGATAAAAAAAAAAAGGAAAGACCAAGCCGAAGGAAAAAGCAGCACATGATCATCAGCATCGTCCTGTGAGGACTTGTGAGGCAATGCGGTGGCACTCCTTTGAGCTGCACCTGGCTCTCGCTGCAGGCACCGCGACCACTACTATGAACCTCGTCAATGTACGACTGTATTCCTTCATCGTATGGGTTCTTCCGCACCCATAGCAACTTTGCATTCATTGGATGGGTTGAATTTTTTCGACTATTTCTGCCGTTGGAAGACGTCGCTTTGACGCTTCTGCCCACACATCGTCCTTCTAAACGGTCACGATGACAACTGATGACCGCGCATGGCAAATAAGTTATGTACTCGCCTCCTCAGTGTTCTATACCTTTTCCTATTCTCTACTTAAGGGCGCTATTCACACGTGCCAAAGCACTCTGAGTATTTAAGAGACGGGTACCACTATTACGTTTTTGTTTAACGGGCAAATTCGTTAGTCGACCAAGTACGACCAACCGACGGGAAGTCATCTGAAACACTAATATTACACTATTGCTTCCTCTCTGGATTTATGTACGGACCGTGCCCATCAATGAGCCCGGCCTATAACGGTGTGGCCAAACGCTTCGCTGAAACCTACCTAGTCCCACCAGCTCTGCCGATACGCATAGACGGTGTAACATTTAAAACTGGCGGGTCACTGGCGAGTGGGGCCACAGCTATTTGAACGAACCACTGCTCGACTGACTATGCACGTTTTCCAAGCTCCCGCTAGTCGCCGTTACTACCGAGCCACTTCCTTTCCTGCTATCTATATCTCATACACAGGCAACATAGAGCACATTGGTGACTTTAACAGTAACGCCCGTTTCAACGCGTTATCGGTTCACCAGCTTCGAAGAGTGGTGGTGACGCCCGGGGTGATGACCTCACATATCGCCATCGTGGTTGGACTGTCCCGAAGAGATGCACATACCAAACACGTTCACTCTTGGAACCGTACGAGGGTAGGCGGAATGAACGAAATCGCCCTTCCTTCCTCCCCTTTAGTGCCAGGCTTAGTAAATACTGTCGTAGCAGACGATAACGACACGCTGACACCATCATGTTCACTGTGTATGGCTAATAGCCCCAGCCTGATCAACTCGTCCGTAATGGCTCGCATCCGCTAAGAGGATCGGTTCCATGCTAAAAATCAAGAGCTAATTTTATATTAAACATAGAAAGCCCTTAACACGATAAATGATGCTCCACTTTAAATAGACATTCATCAACGGTACGCTATTTTATATCGCTACCTGTAGAAAGGGGAAACTTGAAATGGATGAAACTTCCAGCGGGAGCTTCCAGCAAACTTCGCGTGCTTGCCACTGCCACTGCTGTTGTACCTCACTTGTTAGACTGCCAAGAAATGATTCCATTAGAATTGTAGTTTCCAGTTCCGTATTGGGATATGGTAGTTATGTTTTGGAATTGCCGCAGTACAATATCTATAGGAGCACTTGTTACAGAGGAAGTTTACCAAAAAACGACAAATGGTTACCTTAATGGTTGGTATTCAGTAATGTGGAATAAAAACTTCTTGATTTTATCCGCTACACGGCGTAATCATGCTTTCTTCACTTTCAATAACTACCACTTTCTCCAACACTTTCTACCGTGATTTGTTGTGCGTGAAATAAGCCCATCGTATCAGAAATAGTTGGCAATCTATAGGAAATTATTGAGGTGTTATTTGATAATTGTTTAAATATTTTCGGTATTTGAACCTAGCAGATTTTCGCAGTGTAATACGACTAAACGTCTTGCGTCCCACTTCTTGACCCACGAGTGAATAGATGTCTAATAAAAGCATATCGTTGCCCAAATAAACGATTATGAAGTATAAAGTTAATGACCAAGACCCTACCTTATCGATGACTATCATTTCCGTCAACAGTAAATAAAGTCAAATAGATAATCATTGTTCTTTAACATTCAGTTGGTTACGGCAGCAAGACAACGAAGTACAGATGCCTTCACTTCTCGTCTGTGCTTTACGTAGTTCCTAAACGGTGTTCATTGTCAGTGACACTAGATTTTGCATGTATAAATCTGGATAATGGACAGTATCTTTATCGCCATTTCTTTGTACGCCTTCAATCGGCCTTTTATCTAGAACTCAACGATATGATCCAGACGGCACCCAGCACAGAATCCACACATCTAGCGGGTTCGATACGATCATCTCAGCCCGGGCGAATGGTGATTTGTCCTAGCAGACGGTCGACGTAACTTGCAGTTGTTGACTATACTCTGAAAAAACTAATACCTATAGTATAAAAGAGAATATTCTGCATGGGCACTCCAAATATATGCAGGTCTGTCCCGTGGACCGTCTGCTGGGAGTTCGGTTTCGTATATACGTACGCAAACAGGACTGAACGCAATAATTAAATTATAATAAATATCTTCAGGAGGACTTGATTCCCTTGTGAACGTGATAATGAGACTGTCAAAATATATCCAACGCAAAAATCTATATAACCATAAAAAAACACGGCCTTTCTTCTATTCGTGGCTTTCGTTGTTAGCTCCTTACTATATTAGTCCAAGCCATAACATCCCAGTTTTTACTATATTAGTCATGGATGGTTCCATATATGGTTTCACTGTATCTTCGTCTATCACACGAATGGAATCCGTTACGACTCGTTGGGCGCAAGCACTCTTGTCGGCTGTACATCCTGCTTCAGCCTCTGCCGGCGTGCATCCGACGTATCGTATTAGACGACGGCGTTCGGATGAGGTCTTATTAAGATATACGCTGGACGTGGAGACGACTCACGTCACATTCTCCAGATACATCAGTAGCCATAGTCTTAATATCAGCATCAAATACCTACATATGTTGTCATATTAATACACGGTGGCTGATAGTTCACCTTGGCATTATCAGCGTGAACCATACCCATCGGTAGATGGAGTTGTGCTTGGGATGAAGATGCGGCATATATATGTACATACATACATATATATATAGATATATATAGGGAGCGTATAGGTTCTACGACGTACGTATTCTACTGTGCTCACAGGATAAAGAACGATCAGCAAGTTGTATGTCGCGCAATACAATTCCTTACAGGTATATGAAAAAGAAACTAGAGACGTACTGCTGCTTTATATGATACGTGTCCAGTACGCTTCAATAGCAGAGCTCGATAACACGGTATTCAATCATATAGATATAAAACATGTCTATATGTGTACACCGGCTAACTTACGTTGGCCCAATCGAACAACGAAGAATAATTCTGCCGATGGGAATCGACATGAACTTAGTCAATAAGCCATGACTGTACTTGAATATGATAGGCAGTAAGTAGCCACTTAACTGTAACTTATGTGTACGCGTTCGCTTAGTTCCATCTGACGGTGCATCTTTTGTCGTACGTTTCATGCGTCGAGTATACGAAGCTTATACAAATGTTGCTCAAGCGAGCTCTGCGGTAATAAACAAGAATCGAAAAGAAAAAAACTGGCTTCGAATAGTCTGAAGCGTCAAAATCACGGCTGCCATCAGCCGTTGGTTCCAATCTAGCGTAGCGTTACCGAGTAGCGCCATAGCCAGCCTACATGTTGACAAACGGACAGATAGCGTTACTGGCGTCCTATATACAAGGCAAATTCAACGAACATGGACAGACATAGAAAGCAGCTTCGGTAGCGACGGTAATCAGCGTCGTCTATACTCTCAAAAACAGACGCGATAATACGAATGATGCTCTAATGGCCATGTAAATTCAGTTGGTACCATTGTTTTATAAGTATGTGATTATATCGTGATGCCGCTTGTGTCGCACGTCAATTTAAGCCTCTCTGACTGTTATCTCAGCCTCCGCCATCTCGTCCATATCGGCTTTGCGAACTGTCCAAAAACGTAGGCATATATTTAGATGTCGCAAAACATTCTCATAACATTGCGTGACCTTTTCGCAAGTTATCAAAACCAAGTGGAGCTCTTTGTAACCCAGTATAAAATATAGCAATTACTAACAATTTCCATATCGATAAACGTGATATCTGTGTCAAGTATGAAATTTTCCGACCTGCCTATATTTATCTCACATTTTGCCGAACTTCATCTACAATTGCAGTATTTGGGGCTTCAACTAAATTGATGTTATTACTATTACCGGTAACGTGTAAGTAAAACAGTGCCCCTTTACAAACGATGCGTCTGTTAGGACATTTCAGAGTGATCTCGTTGTTGGAACTTGTTGCCTTTAATTACAATGACATCATCGGCGATGTCCTACGAGTGTGCAGCTACAATAGCAGCGGCAGTCCCCCCAGCAAGAACAATAAGCCACGATTGCGAACGCTTGGGGCTCGAACGTCTCGCGAGCTAGAAACGAGTGAGCTCGGGCGAACGAGTTCAGAGATGCAAGCAGCGATAATAAATGTTGTGCTTTGTTTCAAACACGACATAATTAAAGAACCTGATGATAATAACCTAAAGGTAGACAAATCCGACCGTGATCGATGCTTAATCCAGCAAGCGCATATATTTAAATTCGAAGGTAAACGGCAAGACGGCAATGAATGAGGACAACTGCGACGTATAATATTGGTGCATCGATCTCTGAAGGGACAAACAAATTTAGGAACGACGACGTTACCGGCCTGTTCCGACGTTGGCGCAAAGTCCTTGCGAACGTATCAATCGATTTTAACGTTCGGTCACCATCGATAATCAGAGTGAAATGCAGTAGAAGACAAGGCAAAAAGAGACAACCGGTCTTAAAATTCGAAGGTATCTGTATCTATCCTTATCTAAAAAAAAAACGACACGAAAAGGGAGAGACAGACTGACATAAATATTGTGAGCGTAAAGTGAACGCCGTTATCCCTCATAACTATGAGCTGCTTGTTTTTTAGAAATCATAGAAATAAAAAAAAAATTGAAACATAGAGCGAAGTTCAACAAGCAATGAGGAACTTTGATTTTCCACCTAATTGGAATTAACTAGTTGTTGTCGGCGGGGCGGCTAAATTAACACAGAATTAGAAATATGCCTTATATAAGTTCATTCCGTTCGATCCTCCATGTAACATCAAATATCTACGTAAATCTGGACACATCGATGTCCCTGACACAAAGGTATGATGCACGAGTGTCGTACTGCAGAGCACGGCAGTGCTCTAGCACTAATGCTCTCTTGAAGACTGTGACTCAGTTTGCCAGCTACTATATGGTTCAATGCGACCATCAAAAGTATGGAGTGTGGGTGTCCTCCGTCTGACATACACAGTTTGAATTCGAGTTCAGTCACAACTCCCCCGAAAATTTGATGGGGAGCAACCGTTGAATAGCAACTGAGGCAACACCCGCGCGTCTCCTGGATTGTTTACTATCATATTCAGGGATTACGTACACACATACACAAAGACCGTGCGCGAGAACTCGAGAGCCGTTAAAGACGCGAAAACGAGGCTGATGCACATTGATACGGTACTTTCAACTGGATAAAGGTGACGTAACCTATGAACAGAAGATCAATCCATATGTGGAAATACTATATTTTACGCACGTTTACGATACATCGTTTCTATTTAAGGTGTCTGCACGTTGAATGTTACGTCTAATTTGGCAGATGTTCTCTGAACGACGACTTTTTATCATCAGATTGGGTAGGATTCTCTCATAAGACATGCTCTACCACGTAGACGGGATGAATCCAAGAGATGATACAAAAAGGCGCCACGTATATGAAACCTCTGTTGTGCTTCAATACATTGACGTCGAGTTATTTACAGCACGAAAACTTATGTCTCTTCCAGTGACTGTAGATGAAACATAGCCTATATACTGTGCTTTGTTGAGCACAAGCAATTTCAGTTTATGATATTTTTCATTTTTCAAATAAGTCTCTTTACAATTTTAGTTTTGTCTCGTCCCCGTATACCACTCGCCAGTATCATCGGGTTAGTGTTAATAACGATCGACGTATAGGGTAAAGCTAGAATACCCAATCGACCACGTTCCTGAAGTCATATTTAGAAATATCTAGCTAAAGAAACATGTTACAGGCTTTCGATCACCTAATGAATTACGATATAATCTTGGACAAGTCTACCTCACTGAAACCGAAATTAACCGTATACTCATTTGAACAGCACATTTATAGATAGATGGATAACAACATGATCAAATGCAGCACAGAATGCGTTCCCACTTCAGCTTCTATATAAATGATTACATTATTTATGTAGTACTACGGCGTGGAATTGACGAGGAGTTCGTCTCGGTACACCCCATACCCGGTATCTTTGCCTGTTATATATGCATAATTGCCTTCATAAAACCTATCACGTCTATGTATTTTGTATGTGTACTGATGAACGTCTCCACGATGACGGCACCTGCGGTGAAGGCTGGCATCAACTGAAAAATATCATTACGACTTCGTTGTGACTCAACGAAATGTTGCAGCTACGAAGTGTTCACATTGCGCCACACGTCGTCATTAACTATAATTAATTAGTGGATAGATAGCAGACAGAAAAGGCACTAAAGGTAAACACTTTTCCGTCCAACTATGCACCCATACTGTTTTTACAATACATACTAAAAATGTTCTTATCGTTTCTAAAAAAAGACAAAACTCATTCGGGTAGATGTATCGCTAACTTGCTATCAATGAAAAATCAAATTTGGCCTGTATTTCTGTTAATTTTTTAGTTAGTTATATGAAAATTAGAGCTTAATCGTCAATATCAGCCGCTTAGAAATCATTGCGATATAAAATAAATAAATTAAAAAGTAAATAAAACAATCGGATGCTATATATATATATATATATATATATATACAGCAGTATAAAATCGACAAGCGCAGCTTCTCTTCAATACAGGTTTTTGCTACGCTTCGTTTCTGATGATTACGAACTTTATACTTGCACGAATGCTGAATAGAAACGGCATACAATCAACATTACTGCAAATGTATATAAATAAAAAAATATGAAGTAACGTATGCTGTTCTAAGCTTGGGTGTGTGCACGCGTTAATCTCTCTGTAATTTGTTTCATCTTGACAGGTCCGCTTGTTCCAACTAACGGTCGCATCGTTGAGCACTATTAAAGCCGTTTCCAAGTTAGGCGGCAGTTGATTGCCTATTTTCTTTATGAATCAAGTTGTGATAATTTATCATTATTATTTGCTCTTGTGTATAATCACCCCACGAATGCTGTGGAATGGAGCGATGAAGATTGGTTAACCACGGAACGCCTCCTCACGCGTACCGTTGAAAGGGACTCCAAGTCGACGGAGGGTCTAGAACTTGACATTTATTTTGGACTCCTTTTAAGTTCACTTCAGAAACAATGTTTTTCATTGTTCTTTGCGCGTAGCTAAGAAAAGATCATCTCCAAATGTAGCGAAGACCACGCAAGCCTCTTTTAAACTGTCTCCGGTGTTAAGTATGGCGAAAATTTCACCGCAAGGACAAGCTGATAATGATTGGGTATAGTATGAGCAAGATACATTTTATCTCCCCTATCTCGATTCGATAATGCCAATGCGGTCTAGATGTTAATAAACAGAAAACGTACGAAGAGCTTTTGGGCTATCGCTACTGCAATGAACAACACAGTAGAACTTTTACTCAATTTGGACGTACACCTATCGAACACTCGTCATGTACTAGAGTAAACTCTATTCTTGACTGCCCCACGAATCACGTCACCTGGCCTGGTGGTCGAGTTTGGGGCCACCCCATAGAACTGCTGTCGTACAGCGTCGTGACATATTATGACTATTAGAAGAGCCTTCTTACACGCAGTTAAGCACCGCGTAATAGGCAAACTTGTTACCGTAACAGAACTGTTTTCTTCTCTGCCTTGACAATAGGCTGAATAAATAGAATAACAGTGGCGGCATCTCTACAGATAGTGTAAATTAGCAACGTAAGACAGAGAGAACGAACTTTAGAGCATCTTCCCCTTTTTCTCTCAGTGAACTGTTCGGCCTTAGGCCTCATTTGAATGAGAGTCCATCTGCTACGTCGGCAGTTGTTCGCAACGACATTCCGACCAACGTTTTTTGCAGAAAACGCTTCTAAAGCTTTTATCAAAGCTTCTAATGAAACACTGCACGTTCGATGTTTATTTCTGTCTATTTAATTAATGTTACTTGAACCTAAGGGTCATTGTTTGTACGGCTTCGTTCCGTTACTATAACTCTTTAGATCTCAATCGTCGTCGTCGTCATCATCATTGCTATCCAAGTAGCCGACGCAATGCTGTCACCTGACTTCATCGCCTCTTATTGCGCTTTCTTGGTGCCTCTTTGTCTATTCACGCTTTCCCAGATTCAGATGATCGACATTATTTCAAATAATAGGATCATTATTATAATAGCACATTCAAGCATGTATGTGGTAATTTATAAATACCGCACGTCGCCTCCGCTAGGAGGAATCGTTTGGAGGAATATGAGTTCACCGTATCAAACAGGACCGTTGTGGCCGTTGCAGAGACAGCGACCGGGGACTTGATCACCACAGATCACAATGGAGCGATACGCGCTAATGAAAAGACAATAAAGTTGGACGCTTAAAAAAGGAAAACCCCGCCGTGTTCTCTGCGTGAGGGAGCGACGTCCATAATATAACGTATGCTATATAGCCATTCGATTCATCGAGCGTTTCAAAATCAGAAGCGCTCGCGGAGCGGTGTTACCTGCCTTTCATTCTGAAAGGAAATGATGTCACACAACCGCTTTAAGCTTACCTATTTGAAAGTAGAATTAACATAGCCAGTATAGGGACCCGTTTGTACTGGAGAAAGTTAGAGCCCGTTCGTTTTGCTTGTCTTTTAATAGGAACGTGAAGCGTTCACTTGAATCATTCAGATAAGCGGACAAAAGTGAGGAACACTATTGAATCAGTTTTGTCTCATTGAGTTTTCTAAAGTTGCAGTTACATCATTTTGATAACAAATGAACGGAACCTCTATACTGGTATATGCAGCTTGGTCTACCGCTAGGATGAAACATCCACAAACCGGAAAGACATTGTACTATCGAGCGTTTCATTCTGCCCGACGGTGCTGTTGTATTTCTTGCGAAAGGGCAGTAGAATCACTGATATTTATATCTACATTTAAGAAATCTGAAGTTGATTCTGGTTCGCTAAGAAGCCTGAAGAGCACCGTGCATGCTTGCCGTGTTGTTTTTTTTTCTTTGTTATTGGCGCGCGCCCGTGTGTGTGTGTGTGTTTTTTTTGTATATTTCTCTTTATCAATTTTCACTTTACCCATGTATCATCATCCCTGTGAGCATCGTCGTCGTGATTGTCGCTGTTAAAAACGAAAAGGTGTTCAGATAAGAGGTCGCGTAATCAACCACCCATAGTCGTCCAGTTTTGTCCACGATGGTTATCATCACTCAAGGTTCCTTAGTTGAGTAACCAACGAATGAATATTGAAACAAATTACCTATTAGCCTCTGTCAACTTTCTTTTGTAGAGAAATCGTTTAAATAGGATCTTTATCTCTTTCGTCATATATTATAATAATTAAAAGGCTAATCGTACTTAATGGTCGGATAATAGACGGCAACAATATATATATATATATATCTTTACCATGACAGGCGAAGGTTTAATTAAGCGAATGGACCAGAGAACAGAATGGTTCCCTAAATCACACTCTGTGGCAAGCATTTGCCTTAATAACTTCGATAAAGTTGCATATGAAAATTGCACGCTCTACTTTCACAACAAGGACCACTTTAACTTGTCATGCGTGTGCCATGCTTAACATCGTTATTTTTATGTATTTATATTATTTATGTATTATTGTTAATATTATTATAATAGTCTTTGTTTTTTTTCCGATTACACCTTCTTTCATGGGAGCAGTCGATTCTTTTGCCTTAGTCTTTGGTAGTATATAAGCAATTGTGAAAGCTTACCTCGCCGTTCTATCTAAAACTGGTGTCCGTATAATATATATACACGTGTATATGTACGATTATCCGTGTGAAAAATACGCTTTAAGTGTTTAATCAGATCATTTAACAGCGAGTACGTTCCTTCAATACAACAAATCTGCCATCGGCAGTCAGAGACTGTGCGAGTGTTGCGCAGAGTTCGTCAATAACGACGGCAATGAAGGGTCGCTAACTGAAACAAAAACATCGTGTGACCTCTCTCGAGTATCGTCGAGCGGACTATTTTAAATACAAGAATACAACCGGACATAACGAAAGGCGCAGCAATAAGATTTGATCGAGAGCGAAGCTACAGAATTACGTCTCGCATTGTTGACAGCAATCGCAGAGACGTCTTGCAATGGTCATTTTTGCACTAAATTAGAAAAAAATTACTAATCCGTCAAAAGACAGGAATCGGGCATGAACTGCAGCTTTCAACCACAAAAAGCGCAAACAATATGTTTGTTATTAACTGATCAATGTACTATACAGCTGGGCCATTATAAGGGAGCGAAATCAGCTGCTTTGACTCTACTTACTCTTCGAGCAGCAAAATCACTCGCAGTCAACATCGACGTCACAATTATTACTGTATATACTGGTGTTATTGACAAAAAAAAAAACACCCTTCTATTATTATCAATACAATGGCGTCCTAATCGATAGTGCTGCTTAATTAACGCAAGCACGAGACAATAATATCGTTGAGTGAATGTTCTAGCACACGCCGTGCTCTCTCTCTCTCTTATATATATATATATATATACATAAATTAAATTGCAACTATGGCTATATAGGCGCGAAACAAGTGGCTGTCAAATGCTCGTTTCTGCCAGCCAGTGATAAAGCCAAGTCAGTGGTGCTCCATAGAGTAGGGGACTTGAATAGGTGCGGGAATTCCTTTTGTAAAAGCAAAAAGAGTGCGTCCTTTCCTGTTTCACCGACAACGGATCTGCGAATTTGACGGCGGAAAATCTAATCGTCTGGGACTGTTGTTGCAAGATCCGTGTTGTGGGACGCCCCCCAATGGCGTCGAACATCCACCAGTCACTTGTTGAACTAACGGAGTCCCACCTGACACGCGCAGGAGGAGATCTGCGCGACGTGAAGTTAAACCCACTGAGAGGGAATATACAGTCGGGGGTGCGTCAAAAATTATTCTACAAATATTGCGACTATGTAAGTGGGGAGCAGGCGGTTGTCAAGTGCTCATTCCTGTGAGCCAGCGACAAAGTTATGCCTGTCCGCCTTAATATCAATCAATGGATATCATTGTACATTATAGATACGCGCCTGTCGTATCATGTATCCGATGGTACATACGAAAGTGGCAATCTAAAGCAGCAATTTGAAATTCGTCGACGCTACAAACGTCCGCTTCAAACTGTACCTAATTCTACGACTACATAATAATCAAGCATAACATTGTTTTTTAGAGTTCCTAGTGCGCATTATTGTCACATATATATATTTATATGACCCACATTTTATACATATATACATATATATATATATAGGTGCAATCTGCACCTTATAGTATAATGATTTACTTTACTTATTCTGCTTGTTTGTCAGTACAGCAAATGTAACGGCCGCCACGCTTAGCTACGTTGTTCCCCTAAACATGAAAAAATGAACCGGTACAAGCCCAATGGGATAGATTAAACATATGCATGAACAAGATCCGTATATTCTCTTTACTGCAACTACGTGTGTTGATAATTCACTCGCATAAGTTCAGTCGTATGTAGGGCTACTTCGATATGTGATTTCTTGATGAATTGAAACCGCTATCTATGTACAGGTGCCGTTAGGGCTCTGAGAAATATGTTCAATCGTACAGGAGTAGACTCATAACCGTGCCCTTCAACGACGACAAGAAGCAAACCCGAAGAAAAACGGAACGGGAAGAAGACGAAAGCTATTTACATCATATTCTATCGGCAGGAGACGATGATTTGACTTTCTTTCTCTGAGCTAAATCTTGACATACGAAATAAGCGATAACCACTACCGGAGACAAGCGCGATGGGTTTGTTTGCCTGTTTTGGGAACAGTAAACAAACAGAGATGATCGTCGCTGTCATAACGCGAGTGGTAGACTGGGACGGAACATCTATGGCAAACAGTAGAATATACGTTTTAGATTTGGCAAAGCACAAAAAAAACGCCCCTAGATGGGATATCTTATGGCTTTGTGCGTTCGTAGCTGGCTATATACATCAAAAACACTGCGATCGATCCCAGTTTAAACGAAGTGATATTCGCCCTGGCAGAATCGGATTTTGTATATGTTTATCCACTTCGAATACGATAGATATACGAATACGGTAGACAAGAATACGACAACGTATTCTGCACTACTCTGAAGTATAACTAGGTAGAAACGCCACCGAGTTCGAACGGTAGGGGGCGCTGGTGAAAGCCAACGTTTAGCAGTAGTCTGAAGTGTGTCTAGTTCTCGAAGTTGACCGAATATTTGATTAACTGTTTACATTATAGATATGTTTTAATAAAATGTCGGCTGTATTAGTTTGTCACCGTTCAAATGTATAAGTCGTTCTACTTCTTCTCGTTGTGAAAGCATTTCCCCACTTTTTCCCCCTCGATCCCGAAGAGATAGCAAAAACTACAATAAGCCATGCGAAATAAATCTACTCTTACCAAAAACTAATCATATACACAATCTGCTCGTAAGTTAGTTGTGACAATTTTTGTGTTTTTACTTCATTGCTCTAATCTGGATGCTGGGGATGTGTATAGATCAGCAACTGATTTCAGACAACGCGAGATGTCATTGCCTTCCGTAATATCGTATAAATCCCATATGGTCTAAGCTTCGGTATGAATACGCATTGTTTAAACCAGGGTTCGCGCGTCAATTGGTCACCCTTCAATACATGAATGCGTAGGAAGTTTTACGCCTGTCAGCGTGCACTGCATGGGACGATCGTTGCGGCTGGAATTTGCCGAAGTGACGATTTTCGTCTAGATAATGATGGAAAAAAGCATCTACTTTTGCCGAAACTTTCCACTCATCAAGTGCGAAGCGTGCAGTGTAACGAACGACAGAGCTATAATCTTCCATATATTCGACGACATGGTCCCTCATTGTTGATAATTTTCATGCTTAGTTATGTCTATGTCGTCTTACAGCTGGAGTTGTTATCTTGTATACGAGCAAATTCCCGATGGCCGTTGGTGTTACTTTTGTTTTGTGATATCCGTATGCCTGCCGTTATATATCGATGCCTCTAAGCGTGAATGCTTCTGCATATGAGTTTGGTTACGAACGCGCTGAGACTTATGTCGAATTAGCTGGAAGGTTTTATCGTTGCGGGAAAGAGACGCATTGCTTGCTCTGTGCATGACGCTAGCCGTGCTAGTGGTGCTATCCGACTGAAATGGCACTGCCATGCTGCACGGCAGAACTTGGCAAATATGGCCACCGACGGACGAACGGATACCAGTGTACAGTGTTAGTAAGCGGCGACTAGTACGTCTTCTTTCACGTTCCTATTGCTGCCGTTAATCTATGCGTCCGGCTAGATCTATACGTATCGTCCAACAATACCAGTAGAAGCTTGCTTATAAGATGATCATCACCGCGAAAGAGCGTAACGTGCTCTTTTTTTTACCGCTACTTCTACTACCTTTCGAGCTGGAGCTGCTGCCGCAGTTCATCGTGCTGCTATTGGGATTGTTCTACCATTGGTCGACCATTGTCTGTGAGCACGTTTTCACTAGGTGACAGCACCAACACGATTATTTTTGCTGCTACTGCGGCAGAGACGAAACAACGATAGAAAAAAAACTGGCAATACAACGACGTCTATCGTACACAGGTGATGTCTTCTTGCATTGCAACATCTGACCTAGGCCCAGCGCTCGACAGCAGCGACAGTCGGGGCCGACTGTTTGTTCCTGAGTGAGTGGTTGGACAGTATTTTCTTTTTCTGTTTGATGAAATTCTGAATGCATCAGAGATCTTAGCGCGCCGCTGACTGACTGTCTCATGGGTCGCAGTGCCATATCTTGCCGAACGTCTGTTACAGCTTGGGTGTTCTTGGGCCTCCCCGCTAGCAGCTTGGCGTTTGACGTGTGTGGTGAAACACGTGTTTTGCAATCCGAGAATAGTTGACATACGTCAACTGGGGTCAGAGACAGGATGCGTAGAGAGGGATAAATGCCTGCCTACGAACGGATGTTGGCTGGATGTCTGACAGATACTACAGCCGGACCGTCAGACAGACGCCCGAGCGAGTTGATAATGGTCTAGTGGAGTGGACGCTACCTGTAACAGAACGGGCCGCTAGACATGGGAAATAGCGCAATATGGGGCTTGGACGCGACAGTCCGGTTGAGCCGACCGGACCGATCGTTTCTCAGCTCTGAACTTAGTCAAGCTGAACTGACCGACCGACTGACTGACCCCTCCGTTAGACAGAGACGGCAGAGGTAAAGGAGGTTGGCGTAGCAATACGGGCCAAACGACAGAAGTCCGTTAAAGGACTCACAACACAGCGGCAAAGCCGACGGTAACGAAAAGGAAGAGGGATTTATCTCCCCGTAAGCAATATTACTATTAGACCCTCTACTTTTTGATTGTGCCAGCAATAGCGGGATAGCAACGCTGTATCGGTGGTTCGCGCGGCTCACCTATTCTACCATGGGGCGCGGTTATAATGGCGCGTGGAGTAAAAGCGACGGTGCCGTTGCTATCAGTGGTGATGTATTAAGTTGAGCCGGCAGTAAGTGGTTCGCTGGAATGGAACCACGAAGCCAGAAAAAACAGGACTAAGAGAACGTTCAATATACGTGTTACTCGGCTAGTCACCGCAGGGAGTACGTGCTGTTGTATGACGTGATCTGGTTTGATCTGATGGCTGATTATCTAGGACCGATTCACCTAGTGAGCATTTACACGCGATATATTATACACACGCATCAACAGCTCTGTGCACAGAAATCATTAACCGACGTCAACAGAATTTGAATTGAGGTAGAAATGCGGAACGGATTTCTCTACTCGAATCAGCGCATGGTACGATAGGATCGTGTTAATGTCTAAGACGGGATCATTTGAAAAGCTTTCAGAAGTGTTGAGTGATTTTTTAAAGTATGATTTTCAAGAAGATTTTATTAGCTTCACTGATTTGTCGTTTCCGGCTCAACGTGAGGCTCAATGCCGCTTTATTAATTTCCTCGAATGCTTAATGGATGTTGATGTCTATTACTTTTTTTTGAGGATAGTGAGACTTCGAGGTTCTGATGAGGGTAAAAAGCGCCTGTTATTCGGCCATGCAGCTACAGCAAACATATAGGTCACAGTAGAAATTTTCTATGAGCCATGAACCCTACACGCAACGAGCACAAGTTCATGCTGCATTCGTTAATTTGAATCACTGACAAATGAAATTCAATTTACAGTTCCCGCCGGCGCAGTTCAAATGTTCATCTTGTAATCCTTATATTAATGGGAATTCATGTTTAAGGCTACCTGCCGACGTTAACGTCAGTTGGCTTTATCATGGACACAAACGAGAATCATGAGGGTGTAAGTTCGTGTGCATTAATACATCATGACCGTTTATTCATGGAAGGCCTTATGGGGTATTTGCTTTACGCCCCCAGGTTGCAACGGGACTTTCTTTAGGCCAGCACTTCCGTCATCAGGTTAGCACAGATTGCTAGGAATGATACTACTATCAAGAGTGATATTTTTGTCACCATGTCGCTATCAGTATTGGGTTTTTGATTATTAATTAATTAATTATGAGTCGTTTGCTAAGAACTTACGTATGGTCGCGCTAATACTGCTGAGCGTCAAGGCGGTCTCAGTCAAGTGTTTACGTCATGATTGTAAGTTTATGGTGCCCATTAATATAGTCCACTAATTTTCAGCTCGATTCAAGACTGCTCTATAGTTATTGTAGTGTTTAAGATCGACTGACTGTACCTTGTGGTCCCACTGTTCCATTATGGAACAACACAACGAATATCAGCAGATGGCGCGTTTCATCAATGAAATAACGGTAGCTGGCAGTATTCACAAAATCCGAAAAAAAAAACGAATCATACTTTCACCTGTGTACTTTTTATGACACACGCAACGTGTCTAGAAGCGAAGAGTTAGTTACTCAATGTTTAGAATAGGAAAAACTGGCTGAGACCTAGGACAGCTCGCAACATGCTGGGTGCGGAGTGTCGTCTACTAAGGATTCTTCCTACTTCTACTGACATTCTGCATTAATCCACTGGTTTAGCGCGATCGAGCACAACAGTGATCCATTCAAATAAGGACAAGGAGATGAAATATAACAAGTTTAACTGGAATCTTAGCTTCGCGAATGGATTTCATCTTCTTACAAATGGAGTAACGGCACATTTGACGATTTACGCGTACATTAAACTATATGCTACATGGCTCTATGTAAATATATTATAGATACACAGATAGATATAGTTAGACAGAATAGATAATATACATTTGTCAATATGTTGATGTCGTGCAAGGAAGCACCATTGCCCCAGCGTGGCCTAGATGCACACTGGAGCGAGATGTCCGAGGACACCATCTATTGTCACAGAAAAATTGTGTTATGGTTATACCAACAGTCTCGCAATGTTTTAGTTATCCACGCAAGCAGCAATTAACATCTATCAACCAGGCAATAAACGGACAAACAAATATGTACATTTACGCGATGAGATAAAGTATTTTTGAATGTCTATCATTGATAGACACTGCCGCCGCCATCACAGTACGTTTATTTGATTTACAGGTGTCTCGGCCATCTTCTAGAATATTACTAATTGCAAAATGCATTAACGAGAAATATCAAATAGCATAGCCCTTAAACCTACTAGGACAACAATAGTCTGAGCCAACCTGGCTTTTGCTGCAGGTCGTACTTCAACCAGTCACGAATCAAACAAACAGCGACTATTACACTAGAATTGTTCCAGTCGAGGGCATAGAGGAACCCGTTCGAAACTTTGCGACACCCCTATTGGCACACGTTGAATGAACTGACGTTGACATTGAGCCTAAAAATGCTAGCCTGTGCGGGGCAAGATAGGTGTGCGGACACAAACTGTTATGTCTAATAAAAAGAAGTACCTGCTCAATAATGAGGCTAGTGTATATCTGAATACATTTGAACTTCAAATGAATAGAATCGGTAGTTACGGGTTGACTTCATCAACGGAGCACGGCGATAGGAAAAGTTGGTGTCTTCCGCCCGTCTCAGACACTGGTCGATACTCGGAGTCAGATGGCGTGTAAGTGATTGGGAATGAAGCCAAAAACTTGATCGAACTTTAACGAACGAGCATATTTTTTAAGAAGGACGAATATCGAACAGCATGTAATTATCGTATTCTGAGAAGTATCGTATACGGTTTCGAGATAGCATACGTAATAATCACCACAAGAAGTTCTTAAAAATGACGCTTTGAGCCCAAGGAAACTGATAATCTTCGGTCCGAAGTACACAACTCAATTAGCGATATTTGATCATTCGTAATACGGGAACTTATATCTTTTTGCTTCTTTTTTTCTTTTCGCCTTGTCAATAAGGGCCATCTTTAACTTATTAGAAATGTTTTTTTTTAATACCGTAATAGGAGCTGCCCATTTGTTGCCTGTAAATATGCATATTCGCGCAGAGTACATGATTATAATAAACGTACTTCCCTTACCGGCTGGCTTTGGGCTAGCCAACCGCTTAGCGGTCGAAACTCGTCATTGTTATAAATTCAATGCTAGCGGTAAGTTCACCCCGCACCCAGTGGACTCTAATATATTACTGTTAATTGGACGATATATTACCGTTGTCATTAAGTCGCCGCTGCCACAGTTCGCGTAAACCATGCGTGTGCCACACGAAGTGCCTCCCGGAGCTCTTCCATCCAGGCTAGAATTGGCGCAGCAGCTTCGGGGACGAGAGGCGCAAGCGAACGAACTCCCCGAGCCGTAGCGATCGGAGCTAGGGGGTTGCCATTTCGAAGATATGTCTCCGCTCGAGAAGCCGGCTATGGGTTTTTCCCTATGGGAACTCCCTGCGACCCCGGTGGCACCTCCGGCAGGACAGCCTTAAATAAATAAAAGAAGTAATTCGAATGGGGTCTGAATAGAATTTCACTGATAGCACTGTTCGTTGTAAAAGCGACCGCCGGAAGCATGGCGACGATGAAGGAAACGGGCTCTATAGTTGCGCCAATATATAGACATAGACGTCCATAATGCTCAGATCTGCAGTCTACAAGCGGCTCTGAGCTCCTTGATCTTTACGTGCTTCTCGTGTTAATACCGTACTTAGATAACTATTAAATAAATGACTGTAATGTGCTTATCGTTAATATTATTATCACGGTTTGGATTATCTCGATTTTTTTTATCTATGGCAGGAAGCACAGAGTAAATGAATCATATTTGAAAGTAACGTTCTGTACACGTTCCGGCGCATGTCTAGCATACGCTAGTTATAAGGCTAAACTTAGAAAATGGTTGTACTGTTGACGAGCACGACGCAACCCCCACATCAGTAATTCGATTGCCAATAAGATCTGGATTGGTTTTTGGATATTATAGCGATATTGTGACCATCACTCTAAAACTCTTAAGCTTAAAGCTCTAAAGCTATTTCGATTAGTCAGCCAGCTCTTCAATGGTCAGTTATTTCGATCTCTTTGTTCGCTGTGCTTTTTTGCAATATTGATTACTCTGGACACGGCACTCATTGCGAATCACTGAAGTACTTCAATTAAGTGTAAATAAATGGGCCTCCCAAACCCAACAGGCCAGTGCAGCTACGTTTTCTGCAATATCTTTCATAATACCTATAATTATAATAACATCGATACTGAACCTGTAAGCGTTTGTCGCATGCGTATATACCAGGTAGATCGAGTCATATTCGATGACATAGCCCTTTGTTTATTGTTTGAACAACATTTTGTCTCTATGTATCTATCTGTAGGTGTTCATTCGTATAATGCTGCATGATAGGGACCGCCATTAATTTGCTCTGTGCCAAGTTCAATATTACTGTCTCTATTGGTTTTTTTTTTATCGAATCTTTAATTTAACAATACTATTAATGGATATATTCGTCCTTAACACTCTACTGCCCGGTGTTGTTCTCGTTCTGCAGTGCCCCTATGCGGTCACCATTTGATCGCGTTATTTATGCTGCATAAGCTTCAGGTGACAGTGGCCTTAGGATAATAATAAATTAACTAACTCAGGTCCGTTTCTCACTTCGCAGATTCTCAAAGGTGTCGGTGATACGTTTCATAAGTAACGCATCCATCATAATATATGTATCTAGATTCAGTGGACGCGTGGTATTCGAAAGGGTTTTAGACCTACAAGCTTCCAGTGTCGATGCAACATGACTTCTGCTTTTTAATATTATTGCCGTTACTTTGACGCTAATTATTTTTGGTTTCTTTTTCGAATTTCTCCATGGTGAATGTTGAAAGGCGCTATTACACGGCGAGAATCGAAGGGACCATTATCACGTGTTCGTGGCTTCTGGCAATAGTAGAGAAAGTTCGCAGGAACGAACGGTGATGGTGGGCGGGTTTTCTTCTATTGTTAATAGTAGATCAATATCACGCTATCGCAGAAGCCTATGATTTTGAATTTGATGAATATGACTCACTTGGTCCATATTTGTTTGCCAGCACACAGTTTCTCCTAAAACGTATTTAGTCTACACAGTGGAAGGCACCAAACGAAACACGTGTACATCCTTCCTCTAAATACACTTTGAATGATGGCCTCATCGATGAGGAATAGCGCGATTTGTTTCCATTTTATTGTTTAAAAGCGCAGGCGTTTGGGTTTCATTTTCCCGAAAATTTACGGCATTGGTTCAATATGCAAATGTTTTCGATGGTGCTATTATAATTATCGGTATATGTCTTGTGTAACTATTGCCCATGTCTTTGCTTAATAATGCAGTAGTTGAAATAGCGTTTGATATAAATGCTATAATTTCTTAATATTAAATTAAACGTTGGCAATGTAGCATTGATTGCACCTGGACCGAGCAACTAATTTTGCTCTCAACGAAATGCGGCAAACGTTTACGGAAATCGTTGTCGACCTTTTAACCGAATGCTCTTAGGCATTGTCGTTTCTAGTACGATGTTTTCTTGTCAAGGCAAAGATGGAAAAAATGCCATAACTATTTTTCTCTAGCCGGTTCGAAAAGACAAATATGCGTAGACAAAGTCAAACTTTGTTTGCTTTTTTATACTGGTTAACAAACGTATCAGTATGATCAACGAGCAGATTGTAGAAGAAGAAAATTGTCAGTGCTTCCATAATGTAGACAAATTTTGGGTTTTCTAAATACAATATTATATTTAGTCATCATTAGAATGTTGTGATGAATTATCAAGTACTCTTTTCTATTAACGATTACATACACTGCTTGGATTTGTTTAGTTAGGAAGACCGCTTAACATTCATGATAATTAACGAATTTCTAATGAACGCCCAACAGTCTTATCGAGCGCAGATCCGTCAACTAGCTTTATATCAAATACATGAGCGCTGTTGTTTACAAGCTCATAGTGTACTGGTCGCCGACAAACTACTCATTGTTTCTGTCGTGAATACGCCAATGTAAATTCATCGCCGATGATCTTTACCAAAAAAAAAAACAGCTAAAGAACACGACTGACTTCATAAGAGTATTCGCTTATTTACGTTCCGACGGCCTCCCTACAAAATACAAACAGGATTTTCTGTGTCGGCTGGGCTTTATATACGCCTCTTGTTTTTGTACAGAGCTGAAATGTGGCGCTTCCGAATTTGCTTTGTCGTTAGACGTGCCCGTCCTAATGGATTTCTTTAGGATCGGGTCGACACATCTCATCCCATACCGAAAGCTTACCTCTATACTTCGTCCCGTATCGCCGTGACATACGGAGCCCATCACTTTGTGACTTCGTAAGAAATTACTTGTTCAACTTAGTCCTTGTATTGTTAGTTATGTACCACGTGGTAAATGGAAATAGCTATATAGAACATTGACAGCACTTGAAGAGGCATCTTTACCTTTAATTCCTCGTTAATTTCTATAAGTTAACGTTATCAGCCATTCATCATCACTCCTGGCTGTTTTCTCCTGCATTAAACCTTTGTTAGGTTACTTAGATCGAACACATTCGTGATTGGGCAAGGATGTATTGAAAAATCGTGTAAATAGCCCATTGGCTAACAATTTTACCAACTTTTAAGCGCTTTCAAGAGAAATACCCATCAGCTAGCATCAATGACCTGCTACAGTGTGTGTAAGTCCAACCTAACGGTAACACAGGTTAGCTGTGGGACGGCTAACACTTCGAAGCATAGAAGCACAAAACGAGACCTCTTTTATTGATAGCATCGTTAAAAAAGCTGTGCGCGCATCATTTAACTCTTTTACCGTAATTCTGTATTGGACAGGTGTTGCCAGTCTGTAGCGGCAGTAGTGGCGATAGCTGGTATTAACTGTGGAGGTTCACCGGTAGACGCGATGTCTCCGGTGGGCGATCCCCCGGAACCCCTTCACACGATTCACGAGAGACTCTATCAAGCTGCAGTGAATGGAGAGGCGCACAAAATCGTCGAACTCATCAAGCTGGGTGCCAAAATGGTGCCAGATCAGGTAAGCGAAAATTTACAATATATAGAGAGAACGCCTAAATCGTAGTTCAACCCGACCAAAAGCAGCTTCTTAACTATCGCAGCGTAGTTATGTTAAGCTAAACGCTTGTCTTTTCAGTGCTATAGACATTCACGCCTTTTATAGAATCCTATTACTACTTGATCACTAGTAGTTAAGTGACTCTGTAAGCTCTCTATACAAATTAGTAAAAAGAAAAAACTATGAGCTATTGTAAAAAATTTGCAGCCACGTAAGGGGATGATGTCAGTGACATGGATCAGATGATTCATAGCTTAAATAAATACCTCTGGGGCAAATGTAGGATATTCGGCAAGACGCCTGCAGCCTACGATAGCTACCCCATAAATTTTCTAAGCATATTGGTTACAATCAACGTTCTTCTGTGCGCAGTGAGATCTTCAAGTTGACACGAGAGGCGTTATGATGAGGGGCGTAAAGCCCTAACGATACTTATCATATATACCTATATAAGAACATGCACGGTGACTAATTTTACATGATGTAGTTAGTTGTCGCAACAGACAAAATGACATATGAGTAAATTGGATAAATAGTACTCGGCCAGTGGACAATATGTCGTCGTGTTTGTTGCGTGGCCCCCAACAGGCGTCAGAGTCAAATCATACTATTATTCTTTATCTATATCAGATCCGATTTGTATTGAACGACAACACATAAAATAGCAACAACACCTAATTGCAGTAGCTTATTCGACAGTATACAATTAAAAGGGACTCGGTTGAAAGGCGTTTCTATCAACTAACAGACGATCATTTCTGGTCAGTGTGCGACTGTCGCTGCAGTCCAGCCGATCGAGCAAAGGCATGGCTAAGTTTCTTTTATGTCATAATTTCAATAAAAAATCAATTTATCAAACATACCCGAACGTGTCGATGGGCTTGCGACCCCGCACTCGTCATAAATAGAACATACATGTTACGCGAAAAGTGTATGCGTGTTTGTTCATGACAATGTTAAGCTCTATTCATAGTATCGCTATATGTGTTCTATTGAATCGAAATATGATTTATATCACAGATATGGGTCAAAAAACAAACAAACAAACATATGGACGGTTCATGTACGGCTTATGTGGCCTTGCGCATTGCAATAGGTTCTTTCTGTGTCGCGTAATTGTGTCTTCTCGCAGGCTATTTTCCTATAAAATAAGTAAATGGTAGAAGAACAGTTGACGTACTATACTGAAGAAGCCTGTGTGGCCTGGATCGGGAGGGCTAAAATGGATATCTATCTGAAGTTGGGGTTCTCTGACAGATGACCGAATGATCAAAGACTGCTAGGGTCGCCTAAATGGGAAGCTGTCACGGCAACAATAGGAAAAGCCTTAGAAACACACCATGAAAAAATGGAGCTAGGAACAGTAACATGAAATCAGGATACATTGAACAATGGATAAAAGGCAACAATTGTCTAAAAGGGATAGTAACGATGCCCGTCCCTTATTAAAGAATGGCATTTTTTTATGAGATTTTTACAAGCTTCAGGAGCTATTGAGAGGGAAACCCATAAATAGTTGTGTTTAGACAAGATACCGTCAGACCTTTTTTACGATATGGTTCCCGAGCAAAATTGCGCCCCAGACTCTCCCTTTAGGTTTAAACGTTCCTCTAGCATCTGGTTTCAATTGAAGCAAAATGCTATTCACAATGAGTTTACAGAAGAAACCTTGTTTACCCATGTCGCTATGAAACACATGTCGTATTGTTACTTTGGGATAACGGTGAAGATCCTTTGGCAAAACGCGTTGATGCGTCTCCGTTATATTAATAATCGCGAATGCACGTACGCGTTAATCGAATACTGTTGGTCGGTTGGAAATTAAGAAAAAAAAAAAAAAAACAATACAATACATATATTTTGAACGAGAAATTGAAAAAATTACAAGTTCCCTTGTGAGGCAAGCATTGAACCAACGGCTGTTGGAAGTTTTACCAGTAAGCACTTAGCTAACTTGCAAAGAAACGCTTGTATATAAAGAAAAACGGGGTTATACGACCGAAACTGCGCTTGACGCTACCGTGTAAAAAAGAACCGGTGCCACGGGAAAGGAACAAACGATACCACTTGATGATAACAACGGTGCGTGGTACACTGAGTGCGAAGCTATGAGGTTACGCTCAAATACGCATTTCTAATAAGCTGATTCAACCTGTAGAAGCATTTAGTTCTTATAAATTGTTGTACTGCAGGGAATGAACAAAGGCTTAGAAAAACACGGCCTTTCGGGGGTCGTTCACCGTGCTCGTCTCTATTCTTCCCTCATCGTGTTTCTTTGTCAAAATATGATAGATTTTTTTCCTGTCAACTTTTTCTTTTTCAATTTTTTGTACGCTTTCAATAGAGAGTGCAGGTCGGTTAGTCGATCAATTCGTGAGCTTTGGATCCGCCCTGTTTATTCGTTCATTCCAAACGGGTCAGGACAACTGAGTCATATTACACATCTTTCAACAGGAGGCTGGGTTTCGATATACGCCCATAGAGTAACTGTTGCCATTGCTATCGCCGTTGATGCTTTCAATACGTGGCTGGTAACGAGGGTTACGGTTTGGGGGGACAGCGATAGTGACGTCAAATCTATAGTACTGGAAGTGACGGACTGGAAAATAGAAAAGATAGTCAAGATGTACGGTGGCGCAACCCAGCATTGCGTAGCGAATCAACGACACTGGCTAGTTATTGCTGGGCTGCGATTGTTGCTGCTGTTATTGTTGCCGTCGTCGTTGACATGACCGTCGTAGCTGTTGTTAAGTACTGATGCCCTTTGATGTTATTCGGACACGATCCATCGACAGTTGGCTGAACTGAAACTGTTGACGGCAGAATCGTTGCGTAAAAAGCAGGCGGACATACAATTTTATGAAGCGTTTGTACTATCAGAACTAGCAACATCAGCACAAGCGACAACTTAAGCAGGAGTAACATCCAAAGCGTTTCCCCATTCCTGTAGTTTGTAGCAGAAGGCAGCAACGTGACCAACAAAAACATCCTGTTCACCTAGGCAACAGCGACAACCGTAGAAGCCGCTACTATAATTACGTTTCCTAGATTTTCCCTGTGCAATCTTCCGTTTTTTTCGCATCTATCACGTACACGCGTCGTGTTAGGCACACACACATACACCCATTGGTTAGTAAATGAATGCCAGCGCGCTTTTTACTGTTAAATCTCGCACAAATAGAAGCACACGAGCTTATATGTTACGATATATTCATGGCATTGTCTTGACACAATGCAGCAAGGCAAAATTATATCAGGCTAATATAAAAGGTCCGCCATAAACTTAATGTACAGTCGCCTATGGAGGTAGGTCAAAGTTGTAGAAAAAATGGGAGCGTAATTATCTAGCATCTAGAGGGTATCTCGTGTTATTACGTCCTGTGTAATATGTTCGCCTCGATGATTTATCTGAGAACGTCACTTTGATGAGATCATAATTACCATTAGTAGTGTATCCTGCATGTCCTGTTGGGATGTTTTTTCCGTTCTATTTTCTAACCCACCATCAACAAGCTTGAACCGCGAATACGAAGTTTCTATCTCAGGTAAACACATACGCGTCAAACCGCACCCATACTCACATTGATACGCACACACTGTGACCACAACGTTTTATTATACTTCGATATATAGAAGTTATCCTATTTCCCTCTGTCTAAACAGGCAGTTAACAGTTTTCGCTGTTGCTGCTACCGGTGATGTTAGTATTGATACTTGTTCCGTGGTTTCGAAAAACCGCAACGTTTATATAGAGAAGTACCGTCTAATTATCAATCTTTCTATACGTTCTATACCCTTATAGAATTCTACCCTTAAAATGGCACTGATTGAAACGATGATTTGATTGCGCGTGACATGGTGATCATAGAATCCCAAGATTTCCACACGGTGCATAAGAGTGAATCAATATTAGCTTTATTCAAAGCAGGCTTAATCATAAGACATTTACTGAATATTTGTTTCTATGTTGATTACGCTTATCCTGAGAACTAGCAGTTACACGTTCTTAGTTCGGACAGCTTTATTGACTCCATAAGCGCTAAATCTTAGATCGTCACGCTCGTCATGATCTGCTTCATAACGAGTCATCGAAATCGCAATCCCTGTTCTTTACCACGTTTCCTTCGCCCTTTAGCCTCCTCGTTGTTCGATGTCATTTGTCTGAATGGTGGTGGTGGTGGTGGTGATGCCGTTGGTGATGATGACCCCTGGTGGACGCATCTGCCGTAGCGGCAGTGGCAGTAATTAAAATACGGAGGCAATAGCAAAACGGGTTCAGTTTCTCTCGGCTTGATCCGCCTCAATGGCCATACTTTGTTCAATTACAGGGAGAACCACTCGCGGCCGGACAGGCCGTGAGAGAAAAGAGACACAGAGGTAAATATATTGATTGATTCTCAGTGCTTTTTTATGACTTTTGTTGCTCCTGCTGTCGTCTCTGTTTCGAATGCAACTACCTGGCTCACGGTGGCAATAACGACGACAGCGCCAGCCGTTCAAATCGTATTACTTGTTTGCAGTTTTCGTTTGTTTTCTACAGATCACATCTGTCATTCGCTGACAGTAGACGATGATAATTTCGTGCAATTGCGGCGGCGTCAGATCAGGCGCAGTGCAGATGCACCAATGCACGAGCATGTGTGTATGTACGTGCGCCTGTTTGCATCGATTACACATATGCTAATGGCCATGGTGGCGGGAATATCATAATGACCGCGTGAAGTCATCTCTTAATATGCATACTACTGCTGCTGCTAATATGCATACTGTTTCAATTAACTCGGACTCTCTGAATGTTCCTTAGTAGCCTTTTCGACAGTACAGACTTACATGATGTTGCTTACATTTCCTGTTTTTCTTGAAGTTCTCTTTGATCTTTCCTTTCAGTTTGCTTTGCTAGTTGCTTTCCTTAAGTTGTTTATCCATTTGGTTTTGTAAAGCTACGTTTACTAGTCGTCTGTGTTATAATGGCAAAAAGCTACGAACGACACCCAGTCGCAACTCGGCGGTACGGCTATAAGTTATACGCCTTATCTGTAAGATACTTGTTATAACTCAAAGCTTCGTCATACGTGTATGCTGCGATCGAGTGCTACCCCTGATTTTCAATGTTCCAGCTTGTATAAGTGACGCTAACACGAGGGCTCGATGAACCTGAGTGAATTTGCGTCGGGCTTTGTTTGTCCAGATCATTGTCTTTAATCGTACCATATGTTTGCCTCGCTTTCGCTGAATAAAGCTTGAATGAACAGCGAAGACACGCTAACTACTCAACCACATGTGTTGGCTGTTAGTGGTTATGTTTTATAGCTTTAATTGAAAAACATCTTCGACACAGATTAGATTACCTTTTAGAGTAAAATATGGTCTTCGCCACTATCTTCGGTTTTGTATTATCGTTCAAAGTGGCAGTCCTTCAGGAGAAGGGTTGTAGGTTCCAATTGTTCGAATTGTATAAATGCTGAAAGATGTACGACATGCAACAAAAATGACTCTTCTTCCCACGATGAAGAGTTTTCTGGTAGCGCGACTAGCGGCGTCATAACTCCACCCACAATTACAGGCACGTTTATGCCCGCGCAAATTCAAATCAGAGCAGTTTTGAAACCTTTTTCACTTTTCGATCGTTAATAAAAATACAACGTATAATGTATTTGCCCCACCCCCACGCCCCACCGGCTATCATTCACACTTAACGGTCTTTCGCCATGAAATGCGTTCGATTGCCTCTCTTCAAAGATAGTCAGCCTTGCCGTCGTTGCGAGGCGTTTGCTTAATAAATAGCAACATACGCAGATGCTCTAATGGCGATGTCATGGAAACATCGTTTCCGTTTCCACCCAACCCACAAAACGCGCCAAAAATGCACAGCTCATATCACTTTTTGCCACCAGCCTTTATCTCACTGCTTAGCTCATGTAACTTCTGTGTTGCTAGCAAAATCATAACCGAGGCCAAGGCGTTAGAGTGGAAACCCAGTGTACTACAGGCAGTCAGTCTGTCCATTAGCCTGTCTGCGAAAACCATCACATCGGTTCCATAAAACGGCAAGAGAACGTCGTAGCATAATAGTGATTACTTTTTCTTCAGTCTTCAACGAATGACTGCTCCCGTTCTTGTAGCATTACACGAATGTACTGCGTTGTGGGTCTGCTGTGTGAGCAAGCAACAGCAGAGTGAGAAGCTCATACTGCTGACGATATGAGTGTTTTTGCTCAAGTCCGAACCGTTGCTAATGCCGTCGTTGGCCAGATACCCGACTCAGCAGCTGTACGTACGTCTGTGGATTTGCCAGGGCCTCTTGAATTTGTTGATATCCGTATTTTGGGCTTCACTTGCTCCTGCCTTATTTTACTGTAGAATCTTTTGCTGTGGCGAAGACCCGGTCGCAGTTATCTTCGTCGTCGGTGACAACGGAAATGGCAGCCGGGCGTCATCCTCAGCTTAAAGTGACTACTAGATGAGCAGTAGCGACACGAGCTGCAGCAAACTCCCCTAACGAACTCCCCTATGAAGATAGCTTCAATAATATAGGCAATGCGCCAGCTAATCATCAAATTGAGCATCGCCGCCACCCATCGAGAAGAAAAATCTGCGGGTGCTTCTATTACCTCTCGTTTATAGAATTTCCTTTAGATCTTACCACTGTCTGTTGCCTACCAAGCAAATCATTGAATTTGCATGCTTCAGATTAACTCGACTTCTATCTAACAAAGAGCGACGTTTAATTTAGCAAATAAGAGCCAACAGTTGTCGATGCCAAGGCAAAATGAGCAATTTCTCTACTACAGATCTACCCTAGAGCAGACCATATAACATGCAGCCATTAGCCAAAACGATTTTAAAAATTAGCACAGAAACCTAACCTTATGCACGATTGTTAGCACGACTATAGCTTGCCTATGTATATAGCCACAGATTCGTTGATACGTAATGCGTGTTTACGTAAATACTCAGGCGAAACGATCGAGTCATGCGCACATTTAAACGTATTCCAACCAGCGACTTATATTTGAACGCCTAAGATTTTTTGATGATGACGGTTTGAAGGTAAAAACATATTTGGCGCCACACGTTTATCAGATAAGAAAGGTTTTATACGTGAAACGTATATGTTCTTTCTACGTCATGTACACCAATTTTTTTACTATGCTTCTTTTTCAATATATTCTACATCTTGAGATTCTTTACTTTGTTGGAAAAGCATATGACTTTCATACTGTCTTGCCTTCGGGTGCTACATACTGGGCGCCATGATTCGATCATTTCTTCAGGTAAGATCCTGGTCGTGGTAGAGAATTAAAGGCTGTAGAGCACTTACAGGTGTTTTGCAAGGCTTAATTGTAGGTACTGTTTTTGTTGTTATTGCTATATCCTGATACCCTTTTTTCTGTTAGATGAAAACAACGGTAACAGGTGACCATCGTCTTCATTGCTTTATATAATACAGGCCAATTGATTAATGACTTCACATACGTTGTGGTTGTTGTTATCCTGTGCGTGTTTTTTTGACAGTGAGAAGATCATGGCCAACGAGCTCAATGGTGAGTTAAGTGTAGATCAGTGCTGACGATAGGTTGTGGAATCACGCAAATGCGTATCGTAGCATGAGTCATTCTTTACCGCATCCAACACTGGAAAAAGGCTGATTCATAGCAGTACGATATATCTTAAACACATATTAATTTGGATGCTACAACGAGGGATTCAATCGAATGTATTATACACAAACGTTACACAGATCATCTGATTGGTAACACCGCATAAGTGTTTCAATCTTAGCGGCTTAAATCAGAGCTAGCCAAGCATGCAGAACAAGGCGCCGCTTCCCAGCGAGCATCATCGCATCTGACGTTGTCAGACATTTCAAAAAGGCACTGGTCTGTAGCGCAATGTAATAGAGGCGAGAATGCCTATAACGTTGTTTGCTGGCTTCTCCGTATCATGGCTCTAACTGGCATAGATCTGAAGCAGTACTTCGTATTTACTGGACACCCAGAAGAGGACCGCATGCTGTTGTCCGCCATAGAACGATCTACCTAATCATTCCTTACAATGAAGAGGCTATATGCAAACAACAAGGTCTTACCGGCAGTTTAAAACGATGGCTGAACCTGCCAATGAGCAACGGTTTTTAGATTATCACTTGTCACGTTCTTTTCCAGCGAGCGTCTGAGCGGATTGTGGTAAAGAGCTGTCACTAAAAATGCGCAAAAAAAGCCAGCTAAGCTTACGATTGTCGTCTCGATTGTCAGAGCCAAACTTTTCAATATTATACTACTCGTAGCAATATGAATTCATTTCCTCATCATAAACTGATATCCCTTTTCAGTTAATTGTAACATTATAACAACCGTCTATATATAGAGCTTCTAAAACATCTTTCCTTACCGGCGTGTAGGGCAACGGCGATAGTGCGACTGATATTACGTACCCCAATAAATAGGCTTAATGAGTAATACTTCCTCAAAGTGGCACCCGGTTTATCCGATCATTTTTCCGTAGATACAAGCAAATCAGAGGTAAGCAACAAGTGAAGCACTCTCAGGGCTGAAAAATTAGACAGACAGACAGAGATCTACACCTACAGAAAGTTCACTCACAGCCTCTCCCGCCTTCCGTTTAATGATGATGATACCTTTTTTTAGCAGCTCTAGAAATATAAATTTAGCTCGCTCGACGACAGTGGTGCTACTCTGATAATAAGCTCTGCAACTGACGTATATATGTGTATATAAGCACGCACATAGAGACAAACGAAATATCATTGGAATACTAATAATAATAACAACGACGACGCTTGTAAATCAAAAGTCAAACGGAAGCAAACTGCTCTGAGCGGCTGGGAGAAGCCAGCTAAAAATGTTTCGAAAGGTACGATAGCCCTCTGACTATGTTTTGAACGACACATAATAACGATAACCCTAAAAGCACAACATCCTGTTCTTACTTTACTCACTATACATTTTGGTGCTAAACTTAAGTTTTTGGCGAAGCATGGTACAAACAGGCAGAAAGGTACGCTTGACACCGCAGTTACCGGCTTGGATCATAAAGGTAATGGCGATCTGAATGTGTAAGCTATCTTTATTCATTTCGATGTTGACGTTTAACGAGGAAATATTTATTGCTCATACTCTAGACGATGTCCAGGAACAACTCCGAAAAATAGCTTCTTAAAAGTCAACTAAGACTATGATCTTTCGGTACTTCGAATAAATCAAATGTTATCTCCCACACACACACACACACACTCAGACATAATTATTTAGGGCGTATTTATGAAATCGCCGGTAACTTGACGACACCGATCGATAAAGTCAACATACATACATGTAACCAGTGAAAAAAAAAAAAAGCAAAAACTCAACGAAAATGGATAGCTCATCTAATAGAGTTGTCGTGTACCCTGAAATACGCTACTATGGCTGCTACCGGCTACACCTAGCGAAAATAATCGATTATTTTGTCGTTCGTGCTAACATGGGACGCTTTGGATTACCTTACTTACATACGGATTTATACACCCCTGACAGCCAATCAACTGTAATTAATTTTGCTTTGCTGTTTGATGTTTTTATGCTACATTGGTAACTAATCAGCATAACGTTTTTTTTTACGTTCCATGACCATTAGTTTGTCTGTTCAATGGCTCCCGTAAAGGGCACCGCGACCGGCGGAATCGCTAGGGGGTTCTTGCTTTAATGTTGTAAAACAGTGTAAATATTTATTGCAATTCTTGGCTCTAAAAACCTATCAGTGTGGATAGTACCTCTTCCTCCTAGGGTTCCCGAATATGTGATGTCATTGGTGATGCACCAACCAAAGGCGGGCTGCATGATACAATGATATGTATGGGTAAATACGTGACGTCATGTAGAATATAACAACTTTTGTATTATATAATTATTTATTATAGATACTAACAAGTTTTAGCGCCGTAATTAAGCAGCTTGGTATACCCGATCTCGGTAGAAAAACAGAATATTGATCGAACTTATAGTATATGCGCATTCTTCCTTGATCACCAATCCAGTTAGTTGCATTTTTACATCTATATAATTCACTTTATAAAGATAAAGGAGAGGTAAAATAGATTTAATTTTATATCTACTGCACATTGCCGTGTAACACTTGCAGAAGGTTAAATCAGGAAGCGTTGACTAATTAAATGATCCTTTTCTTCTCTGTACTGAAAATCTACCCGTTTTAAGAATTTATACACCTTGCCATTGGGATTCGGTTATGTTTGTTTACTAAACGAATCTGTTGATTCCCACAATCGCTCATTGTGACTGATCATCAACACTGATTAGGAGCAACATTTGGCATATGTTGGTCACAAATAAATATGGCTTAAGTCTAGTTCTCGTCTGCAACCGAACTTCTAGTTCGAGCTGGAACGGGTATGCCGCCAACCTATGAATGATCGTCGTGCCAAAAGCGGCTGCCAGATATCCTTCCTCTCTAATGAGGATCAAGAAGCCATCAAAAAATGGACGAAGTAGTTAATTAGATGCATGTAAACGAGTCGCATCCTATAACTAGTCGTTATTTACAAGAAATGAAAAATATTCCTGTAAAGATCTTTGCCGGATATAGGTTCGGTGAAACAGTAACGCTACCATTGCCGTTAATAAAGTCAGAACTTTGTCTAGTTCTCTGACGGTTCACTTCTACCTAGAAAAGGCCTTCTTGAGTGCCAACTAGTGATAGAAAAACATTATACTATACACGTGCATAAGGACAGGAAGCTTTTAGTCAATAAATATACGAGTAGCCCTCACATAATAACTGTACGAGACCTAACATGTTATACGGGCTTGGCCTGTTTTTCTGTCGGCTTTCAGGAGGGCCGCACCCCTCTTCATATGGCATGTGCCAATGGTTTCGTGGACGCTGCCAGGAGCCTCATCCTTTCCGGGGGGGCAAAAATCAACCAGCTCGATGCGGTCAGTATTAATTTCTTATCATTTATTTTGCCTTCTGGTATCGACACAATTATCGTTAACTTATTTACGTCCTAATACAACGACAGCTTGAGCGTAACACCCGCCTGTACAAAGGACGTCAGAGATAAATTTGGACTAGAATGTGTTAATACACTGCGCCACTCAGAATAAACGAATCCTTAAACAAAACGTTTCGTTATGTGGCTAAACGAAGAGCTTACACTCTCATAACCAGTTTTCTCCGAGACCTATAATAGACTGTAGACATGAGGCTCCACTGGATCGTGTTTATATCAGACATCTCTCAAGATGCCATCGTTGCGTCCTACCTAAAGGACATACGTGAGTGCTGATGTATTACATCCTATTGCAGCAATCTCCCACATATATCGTAATAAATAAATTTCCTTTTGCTGCTTGCGGTACCGTGGAAGTAGATGTGGCCGGTCTGCCGTCGTTGGCCTCGTTGATATTCTGTCAGATGTCTTATCTGTCTCATTTACTTTTTTTTCTTTTTTTTTGTTGCCGGCTGAGCTGTTGCTCACCAACCAACTCCTACGCCACTTCGCGGCAGTGGTTAACCTCCGTCGTCGGCAACTCCAAAAGCGGAAAATATGTTTCGTCACTCTTATTGGAAACAAAGCTAACATAGTCAATTAGTTACTACGAACAGCAAAGAATACCCGATTAAGTCGAAAATTACCAATTGCCGTTAAGCATCAACTTTTAGCTTCCCCATTAGCCTCTAATAAAACGCACGAAAAACTAGAGAAGCAAAAAATACTCTTCGTCGCGGCAAACCCACTCTGTACGTCGCTCCGGTCAGCAATCAGTAGACCACGATCAAATCGCGGCACGAGACGGTGACCTCGTGTTCTTTACCATCCCCTACTGCTGTTGTTTAGCTTTCATCTTTAAATGGCGGTTCGTTTTCCCAGTGTCGAAGCTGCTGCGACGATAACAACAAATGATTTTCTGACTTCCGCTGCTTTATCTGCTTCATAGTGGCTATAAGTCAGTATCTCGTGGATAGATGCAGTGACGTGCTTCGCCGCGCTCGCGTCAGGCGATTACAACGACAACGGTACGTCGACGATCTCCGGTTGCACTGCAGGCGGCAGGCATCGGGCCGTTTTCGGATGTCCATGGCGCTGTTGTTTAACGAAGAGCCTCGGTCAGCCTCTATCTCAGATACACCACGATGATGACAAACTTCGTCATCGTCGTTTTCGTGTCTGCGCGCCCGACTCAAGTAATCTCTTGTCGGCCTTCGCCTCCTCCTGAATTGTAGCGATTCGTAGAACTCTGTCGTTCGTCAGGCCGACGTTAGCTAGATAGCCACTGTGGATGATGACAAATAGCACGCAGCTGCGTCTACGTCGACGTTTTCTTCGATTCTTGCCGCGCTTGGCTCGGTGCAGCTTGAGTCAGTGCAGTCAGCTGCGCCGGCCGCCAAGGAAAACCCACTTCCTCCGACTGGTATATTCAACTCCAGGGCACTAACGTCGCCAACGCCAGCGCCACCATTACCAGTATCACTTTAAAGCCTGCAACCGAACTTCTACAACTCATCACTGCTGCTCACTCATTACGGCAACGTAGTCGATGCAGACGCCATCTTGCCGGCGCGTTTGCTTCTGCGGCCAAACAACGAGGCAGTTCATGTCGCCAACCAGCGAACCTCTTCCTTCGATTCTCTTGCTCTCCCTTGCTCGTCTTCGCCTGGATCACCATTTTCTTCTTTTTTTTCGACCTGTTCATCGCTGCTGAAGAATGAAGAGAACCAGAAGGGAAACCAGTCGTCATGAGGAACAGTCGACAGATACGAACAGGCAGGAACGAGCCTTGCCAGAATGTCTCTATAACGAAGGGAGTCGGATAAAGCTGCACCCGCTATCACTGCTAAAAGCTACGTTTTACTTCTGCCGATTGATCGTTAATGGCTGCCTTAAAATACTTCTCTACTACTACCACCTTCTTGAACGCTTTGCCATCTAGAACTTTCTGACTGAAGGAAGCAAGAAATCATGGGAATGGATGAAGAGTATCTCACTAAGCCGCTACCAACAACTACGTCAACATTAATTTACGCGGTGCTTGTATTTATGTCGTATTGTTACGTATTTGTTTTTTCGCCATGATTGACGAAGTTTGTTAAGAAAACGGCCGTATTCCGGTGTAGAAATAAGAGCATCAGTGTATGTTGGGGAGGGGGGGACATATGCATGAATAAACACATTTACTGTGTATGTGATATGTATATGTTAGAGAAATCAGTCCTGCAGAGCCAGCACTCTTGCGGGACGCTGCGCCATGGTGTGCTATGGATTTCTTGCTTGATTTCTCCAGCTGTCTGTCAATCAGAGGCGTCCGCGTCTCCACAAAATATCGAGAGGGGCACACACACACAGACGATGAATGGTGCACGTTGAAGGTACGTGCAATCTTTATCAGCTACAGCTGTGAGTGGATGTAGATCTGATGGATGTGTGCGGCGCCTGAACTCTTATGAGTGCAGCTGGATAGATAACCGGCTAAGAGATAAAGAACAAAAGAGAGCTATTGAACGCTTTGCATAAAAGAAGACAAAAAATACGACGACGATGAAAGGGAACTACACAAGATTGAGAGATCGATTACGTCTACGGTCAGCGACTCATTCTAGCTGAAAGCAAACAGAACGGAGAGAAAGAGTTGAGCGCTGAGTTTTGCTATTGGCACTGGCTGGCGGTGACAGAGCAAAATGAATGGCTGATTGGTCGGCCGCTGCTGTTCCCGTACGCCTCCGGTAACAATGGCGCAAAGTTGAGATGCATCAATACGACACGACGGTGGGCCAGCGTCGACAGCGCCCGCGGGCGTGCGTAAGCACAGCACTGCAGCTACTATCTATTCGTGTGAATGCGAGTGCGTATGTTGGAGCTTGTTGAAAAAAACGTCGATATATCCGTCACCGATTGATTGATTGGTTTGGCGCTCGGATGATGGCTTTTTAGCTATGATTCAGTCATGTCCTCTGATGATGACCGGTTCGTTTTTAACCAGCAAACAACAGACGAAAACACCGAAAGTGGTACAGTAGATCTCATCTAGCAACACTGAAAGCGATCTAGGTCGACATTGTGACTCTTTACTAGCAGCGCGTACACCATCAATACAAGTGGAGTAGTTTTGGAATCCAATTTGGTCTTTTCTCTTTGATTTTATGTGAGCTTTATTAGTGGTACTTTGGAAGGAAGCAATCGCAATGCTTGCGCGGTTCTATCCTAGTAAGTACATCACAGAACTACTCAATACTTAACAATTTACGGTCAGTGAATATCAATGAATAATGAGTAAAATTAGTTAAACGTATAAATCCATTGTATTGTACCTGTAGTAAATAAAATGAAATAACAAACTCTCGATTAAATATCTTGAATCAATGGAGATATATATATATCTCATCTTCAGAGCCTCAATTACAATACAATGGACGCTATATTTAAGTACAATGGATATAAGAAAAATCGTTTTAGATCGAACGCAGACGATCATGGCCTTTATAAATAACGCTGAACCTCGCTACATCGCAGTATCGTACCGTCAACATTTCGATCTATCCCGAGATAGCGCACACACGTATTATATGTTAAATAGAGTAAAACTATCAATTTACGTGCATTTTTTCTGTACAGCATTCGCTCCGAAGTACTGGGGAAAGGTCCGCAACAGGACCACCATAAAGACGGTGCCCTTTTCATTAATTCTTGCCTATATATTTTCTATCGGAGTCTCGCCGACAATAAGAATGGCTGTTCGATGTCGCGTTAATGATCATTTCAAGCAATAGATAGCTTAGGTTAGGTTAGGTTTGGCTAACTTAGCCGTTGTCCCTTAAGAAGAAAGGGACGTTTTTCTGAGAGCTTTCTTTAGCTCGAATATTGATTGTGTCGATCATTAGCGGCCACACGCGTCGATTAATTAAGCTTTTTGACATAAAATTCAGTGAAGGGCAGATTCATTTAACTGATCTCATGAAATTCCATCTCCAGCCTGCGACAACTACAGTGTCACTTTTTCACGCGTTATAGACCTACGAAAAAATAAAAATAACAATCAAGTAATGGTTGAGTCTCGCCGGAACGTACAAGAGCTCATTTGACCTAATCCAAATCTGACTGCGATTTAGACATACCTCAACCTGAACATGGCCAGCATTGATAAATACTGATGTGTGCCTCTAACAAATTCATCAGTCAAAGTCGACGTCGCTCTCGCAGTGATATCAAAAAGGAGAACGTTTAATTGCAGTGGCGAATCAGGGCCGGAACGGCCAGTTTTTCCATCTTCGATTAATCTTTCATATATCAGAACGATTTGTCCGTGCTGACGCTCGAGCTGCTGCGTAGCGTGGTTCTCATCGATTTTCGTTCGCCGGTTCGTCCACGACTTGTGCCGCTCGCAGAGTTTCTCTCTCTCTCTCTCTCTCTCTCTCTCTCTCTCTCTCTCTCTCGCTCTATATATATATATATATATGTATATATATATACACATATATATATACACATATATACACATATATATATATATACCATCTGGCGGCGACCATAACATTATCTTACGAACGGCTGTTACCATATTATCTCTCCAGATGTTTGTTCGGCCGTTTGAATTCTGTTGTTTGTGTTTTGCCGTTTTTTTCCTTGATTTTTCGCTTTTTTTTTTCTGTAAAACGATGGCCTGAATAGGGCTGATACAACTTAGACGATATCTACGGCCGTAGTTGTATGGATATCCTGTTATAACTTTGTTCAATGCAGTAACCAGTTGCTGAGGTTTTCCTTTTAGCATCGCTCTCGCCTTACGCGTACGGATCAGACAGAGCCAGGTAATGAACTGCTCAGCGTATGCATTAACATGTTTCAGACAAATTTTACGCTTCTGCATCGAGGGAGATTTATCGAGGTTTTCGATTTTTCCCGGGGACTCGAACGTTTTTATACGCGTGCTGCTTTATAACAGGCTCTTTGTTGCCAATTAGTATTCTGCAGTTTGTCCTTCTTACTTCACTGTCGAGAAAATACTTAAAGACACTTGCCTAGGTAGAAGATCGTGATCGTTGATCAATCTTCCCCGTGTGTTCCTAAGCAGAGGGATTGACGACGCGGCCTGCTACCAAATGGCGTGTATCTTGCGCAGCGGACTAGCAAATCACTGCGCCGTGGTCATATTGTCGTTACCGCAATTGAACACTGCCTATGTAATACTCGAATCTGTAATGTCTGATGAGCTCGGATAAAACAGAGTGATACGATATTTGATTGTATACGGCAATCAATACTATTATTAGATATGGCCACATTCAAAAATCTTCCATATAACACTTCCCGATTGTTTCTACTGGCCGCGCGTGTGACTAATGAACATCCAGCGTTCCTGTTCATGATTCAACGAATATTAATAGATTTGAAGATATACCGAAGCGTACATTACGCGGAAATATTTATCTTAGTATATATACACACACACACACACATATCCCGGACGTTTGTTTGAACAAAAAAATCGTACTTCCTTTTTTTGTTTCGAATCCTTTCCTGTTGTAGATACACCGCTACCTGGTTAGAAGATCGGTACATTGTCAGTGTTTGGATCGGCGATAGCCTGAACACATATTACGCCTCATTTATCATGTTATTATTTTTCTTAGCAATAATGGTACTTTTATTATTTTGCAAATTGTAAGAACCACAACCATGATTATTATATTAACATGATCTATCGACATATTCCGTGGCCGTCTAGAATATGAGAGTAAACGGTCTTGATCGTTTCGTAGATATGGACATGCGCTATAATCATACAGCCAATACGAGCAGTTTTTGAGCGCAAAACGGTTTCTCCATTAGGCACGAGCTTCAGGCTGAAAATCATTGTTTTAGTAATACGATCTACGGTTAGATAAAACGTAGTGATTGTTTTGCCGATGGTAGGTATCCAGGCCTTAACGAAGCATAATCCTTGATGTAGATCAAGGGTCATAAAAGCCATTATTTCACTATAGAGTCATGTGGTGCTTTAGCTTGTAAATGTAATCGATACATTTATCTACGAAGCTGAATACGAAGATCGTAATTAGGTGCATTATTTAAGAAGATCGTTTCAAATGGACCCTTTTGATTTGTTACCCTTGTTCGGGCGACTTGATCACTAACTACCTTTGTATCACCATCGATCGGAATGGTCGTTATGTAGCTTCATAGCCGCGCGTCGGAAGCACGTATGGGTAGATAGATCAAATTGATTTCTCTACTGCGACGTACTTCATCACTTGGCGCCTCTATTCCGACGTTTCGAAGTCCGTTTGTGTATCTATCTGCCTTTCAACGTTGATATCGTAGTGCCTTTTATGCCGCTTATGCAAGCTTCTGTGGCCCGCCCGTTTTCACAGCGCCGTACGGGAGCGCGTTTAGCAATAGCCACTCCGGACGATCGTCGATGCACACAACAAAATAATGAAGCGACTGCACTATGGGCCGAGAAACATGTGCGATTCTTTCCTTCGGCTCGTACTACCCATTTCTAATCCTTTGCTTGTTTTTGTTTCGATAGACCCGAGTCCTGCTCGACAGGAGCGTTTGCTTTCATCGAGAAAAAAGAAGAACACATAGAAACAAAACGACAGCGGTGGTAGACGAAATCCCTCTGTTCTGTCTTCTCGTTCCCCTTCACTTTATTCCCGTTTGTATATGTCATGTAGTAATATGCGTGCGTACGTGCGTGCGTGCGTGCGTGCGTGCATATCTTCTTCCAGATGACACCCCTTTTAGTGGAATGGCGTTGCACCGCCGGTGGAATAGCAGCCGCTGGCATAGTTGTTTAGCGGCTAAACAGATTATAACTAAGACGGGAACGCTAATTCTGGCGAAAAATAGAAAAACAAAAAAACGCTAACTGACGTAACGAAGAGATATAGAGATGAGGAGAGTAAAGCACGGCAAGGGGTCTGGGGGTCGGAGAGGATAAGGGAAAAATGTATACTTTTGCTGCCGTTGCCGTGGCTTCTTCTGACTAAGAACAGGCGATATAGGATCTGTACGACCTCACGCTCGTGACAATAACACGATAGTAGGTGTTCGTTAACAGTGCGACCATCGGACGAAGGCGGTCTGGTTCTGTCGCATGGCTAAGTGAGAACCGAAGCCTCAGCTAACTATAGCAGCTGAAAAAGTCCAAAGTTTCACGGTCAGCTTCTACTTGCGTATTTGGAGCAGTCTTACGAATGTTACTTCCGTCTACACACAACGCTAATTCACTATTGATAAACGGTGAAGATGAGGGCCACTTCATTTATAGCACCGTTATTGCTAGCGTTGTCGTCTATCTTCCTGCCCAGTTTTCGTTTTTAATGGTGTTTTTTTCAGGTGGAACAAAATGGGCGAGACAAGAGTTTGGGAACCAAAAAGGTGGGAGGTCGATGAAGACCAATCTGAGTGATTGTCTGACCGGAGTGAGTGAGGACGAAGTGGGGGTAGACAAATGCGGGCCAGAACGGGGGTGTCTGAACGAATAAGCATTTAGTGATTACCATTGTCCCGCTTCCGCAACGTGAGGGCGCGTTTGCTTATGTTCGCATCTGTTAAAAGGACTTTTGTAATCAAAGTTATGTTCTGGTGCTAATTTCTCGCAACGTTGCCTTTCATGCGCCTGCCGGCAACGCCGTTAACGTTTGCATTTAACGTAGCAATATATCTTCGATTTGTGCGTGCTAAGTGCAAATTTACTGCTGTAAAATGAGCTTTATAATGAGCTATAACTGCATATGGATGCGAGGAAGACAATTGAGGTTTTTCGTATATGTGCAAGGCTTCTTATCGCTCAAATGTTTTCTATCTGGATCTTCGTTACGTGAACATGTTCACCGCTGCTTGATGCTTACACGAAGTAGACGTTCCCGGTGATGAGCAGCGTCCGCTTAGCGTAAGACGTTCAGACGGACCGTCAACTTGCGCTATTATCTACTGCACCGATTTCCCACATCTACTTTACGTCTAAACGTTTCGTTCTTAGTATTCCATGGTAACATGGAAATAATTTTATGTCGGCTGTGTCTGTTTATTTTGCTCCAGAACTGCGAACATGCTACGGTCTGGCTTCTGATGTCAATAATTTAGCTTCTTGCCCGCGGAACCGACCGAGTCTATTTCTTTGATTACCTAAAAAAAAGTAAAATAATCACCTACAGGCCGAGTTTGTCTAATTTATTTCATAGACCGAAATGGAAAGACTCCTTTTCGCTGGCTAAAGTTACGCGTTTATAAAAGGGAGAAAAACATATTCATACTCAGTCGAAAGGGTACCAGCCTAACATGGTCTGATCGAAGGAAGCTATACGAAGAGACGCAATAAACAGAGACCTCCTTCGCAAGTTACATTTAGAGAAGTGTACTGACATAACAGCATTAGGAGGCCCACTGGCCTCCTTCGAGTATAATTATGAGCGCTTAGTAGCAACACTGAAGTTGGCGATACGGGTTCGATTAAGCATCTACCAGCCAGTTAACCAAATAAGACGGAAATCTTACCATCGCACTTGAAAAAAAAAGAACACACTTGGTAAAACCGACAGAAGGTAATAGTATCAATAGGAGCAGTAGCAAACGAAACAAGCGACCATCGCTGAAGCGTTACCGTTTACATTCCATATAATATCCACGTAATAATGCTACGTCTCCATTCACGTACATGCACAATCGTGCAGATTGAACGTACGACCCACTCGTATAAATCGAAAGCGACCATTCGAAGCGAGACGAGAAAAAACCTACTAGCTACAATGCTCCCTCAACGCGAGCGTAGATTGCCATCTCTTCTATTGCTAACTATATTGCACAACTCATGGCGATACCGATGATGAATCATCGGTATCGCCACCGTGTGATGTGACAAGTTGAGCAAGACGCCTACAGGTGGGGTCGGCTCACCGTATGAACACTTGGTTGAACGAGCGTAGCTCAGAACAATGCAGAAAAGCTAATGAGGCAACAATGTACAACACTCTTATATTCGCTCTGAAATCTTTACTTCGGTAGCTACCAAAGTGTGAGATAGCCCTGCAATCGTTGTCATCATCTAGGCACGACAGGCGACAACTAGGCGCGACAACCACCGCCCTAAGGACCAGTGGCGACATTAGAGGTTACTGCACGGCATTTAGCAGGTAAACGCTTTGAAGACAGAATGCAATGACGTGAGTGTAGACGACGGGTACTCGCCTTTCTGAGTGGGGATGTATGAAGTTAGAGGCAATCGCTTAAAATCTCCGAATGGCCTCTGCAAAAGATATGCGCCCGTCCATTCTGTGAAGTTGACCGGCCAACTTCACTGCACCGGGTGTACTCCTCCGCAAATGCCGGTGTTAGAGAAATACAAGTTAGTAGACAATGGAAATACATGGATATGGTGCTGACGTTTTCGTAGTAGATGCGCTGGATCGGAGCTTACCCATTTCAGGGAGCTAGTTTCCGAGCGGTTCCGGTGTCATTCTGGACATTGCCACGCTTTCCTGCTGCAGCGCAACCCGTTGTCTTTTGCTTACCCTCTACTATTATCTGCCATGGGTGAAAGGTACCGAAGCAACACGGAACGAACAAATATGCACGCCAGTGAGAAAAATACTGGAGACGAAATGGTACCAACGAATAGTCTGCGGTTCATTCGTCAGCCGTCGCTTGTCTGAACGGGTCCTAGAAGCAGCAACGACAACCATACCTCTGTCTGGCTAAATTCTGATCACTCAAATGCTATGTAAAGTTACCTGAAACTATATCAATGACGTTGCATAAATGACCCTTGCTTGAAAATGTAATTTTTCTTTAAGCTATAGGGTGTTTACGCTAGGCACATAATCAACAGAATCAACAAATATTAAATCGATACTTCCAAAGAGTATCTTATTGTAGCATATAGGCCACTTCGTGGCGTTTCCAGGCAAAATAAACGTCGTACTGAGAAAGCGCTTTACCCGAAATGATAATTTGTCGTCTAGTCTGTTCTTCGCAAAATGATCTGCAACGGGAGGTCTGCGCACTTGCATCGAAGTTGAGCAGAAAGAAAGCCAGGCTGAAATTGATCGAATATTGTAATATTAGTTCGCCAGCCCTCAGTAACTGCAGCGTGAGAACCATTGTCAACTTACATGCTACCACTGGCGTCTTCTCCCACGAGTGAAATTGTTGAAGAGTTGAATAACAAGTTATCTTTTTGGATCGTGCGTCTTTCCGTTGGCCGCTGCTCTTTTGCTGACCGGACATAGGATTACCGTGGTCAAACGTTACGCGGGTAGTTCCTACAGTGTAACTGGTAGCTCGCGTCGATGACACAATAGACATAATTTCATTCAAATGATCTTCGTTTCGTTGAAGTTTCGTATGTTCGTCGTAATAAAATTTTTCATCGTTGTTGACATTGTCATCATTTGCGAGTAAATCAACGTTTGTCATATTGGAAACCTTGAATTACGAAAACTGGAGTAGTATTACTTTCAATAAACGTGTTTGTCTTTGGCTACAAGTTACTTATTCGGTAAAATGTTTTCTACATACAAATCGATTCCGCATTATGCGCATAAAGACAGAAAGATAACACTGCTATCCATAATAGGTATTTGTGAATAGATATTCCAGTCTACCGGCTTTCTAAATCGTATTACAAACAAAAAAAAAACACACACACACACACACACATTTTTGCTCGGCGGACGTACGCCGGGCAGTATAAGCTGGTGATGCTAAGAAATTGCCAGCGCCACGATATCGTGTCCAAGTATCAGTAAAGAAAGGTTTTTAGCTTTTCTTTTATGTCTTTTCAATAACATTTCGTTCGAGATTTGAAAATCATTACTCGGAATTTTAACAGGGTCATCTCTAAAACGATTCTTTTATTACTGCTTTTAACGTTATAGTGTGGATACACGCCGCTTCATCAAGCGGTAATGGATGGCCATGTGGAGGTGTTACGGCTTCTTGCGAAACATGGAGGGGCACTGAACATGCAGGAGCGTTTGTCTGGAAACACAGCTCTACACGAAGCTGCCTGGAGAGGTTTCAGTAAAAGTGTTGAAGTAAGTCTTCAAAACAAATAGGCTAAATACTAAATTAGCTCAAAATAAATATATGCAACTCATACTGGTCTAGCAACGTTTTTCTACGATGAACACAGAACGATTTCGTCTTGGCTAACCACATATACATATTCATAACGTACTTTTTGTTGTGGAAGAAATACATAGAATATCGTAATGTATACGCGTCGCGGCTTACATATGCAAGGCTGTCTGACGTTTATTGGTAACAGAAAGGCTCCGTTCGAAAGAGAAGTATCGGGAACGTTAGAAATTACCTGCCATATTCAACGGATTTACAATTGCTTAAAAAGCGAACAAATTGTCAGATATGCCCATTCCGTCTAGGCATCCTCTTCTGTTAGTGCGAGCGAACATTACAAGTATTATCAACATTTGTTTATGATACACACGCACACGGACCGTCAACAAACATGCAGGTAGAAACACTCCCATTGGATGTGTACGCATTTAAATAACAAAGAGAAACATGATTTCAGCATAGGCAGCGAGAACGTTTTGGCTCAGAGTTTCTCAACATTGCTTTGTGAAGAATTTATGTCGCGCGCACTCACGCATGCGTTTGTCTGCGGGTCGCGATGTCAATAGAGGTCGACTGTTGGCCAGTATGAACTCCAGCGGTGTCCCTCACGGCGGCAACGTGTGAATGTTTGTAATGTGAAGTGTAGAATGAGTGATGTATCACAGTGGCGGCGACGACGACGGGAAAACACGGGACTGCGTCCAATGACAGCTGTGGAGCGACCTCAGTTTTAGCTCCTGGCGAGATGTGGTAAAGATTTGGATCGTCGACACTACTTCCAGTCCGACCCGTTCCATCCAGGTTTATTCTCCGCATCTTTTTCCGGCTCCCTTTCTCTAGTTCTATATGACTTCACACAACGCAACCTTGATTCACTTATCAGTAGCAAGTGCAATGGCGACAGCGTCATAATTACAACAATGACCGCTCTGCGATGTGCTGGCGCTGTTTTCTTTGACCAGGTGACTAAGTGGCCGGTTTTTGCAAGCTGTTCAATGACCACTCTTGGCCTGTGTCCTGCATGGTCGGAATGACATTCTTCTTCTCGCGTCGGTCAGTCGATGAGTCCTAACTAGCTGTTGTCTTCAGTCCTGCTGTTCTTAGTTGCCGTCAGCAAATGCGCTGGTGACTGCTAAGCCATATCTGGTGAAAGCCGGTAGATCGCTTTCATCAGTACGTTAGAGGATGTTGCAGAACGTTTCGGAGCCATTGACGATGAACGGCGTGTACAGTTCTTTTACGCTATTCATTATCGATCCGACTGCAACAGCAGTTGCAGTAGCAAGCGCTACAGCGTTTCAGACAAATTGGCCACTATCAGTATCGTCCCTATTATCACCGTTAGCACAATTATCAGCAGCTCCATATTGTTCTTGGAACAGCGCTCTGTTTACACTAACGGTATCGGCGTTTGAACATTGATTGCTTAAACAATATCTAATTAAAATCGCGTGTCCAGCGACGTTACTGCACGTGCGAAAAGAGAGCTATGCATCTATACAAATTAAAGACGAATAAATAGATAGTTATAATGTTTATTGTTAACGGCTATCGCTTAGTCACTTATTGCCATTGTAAGCATTGTATGTATCGTAATTTCGAAAAGTTCGCCATAAGGGAAACGGAACGAAGGCGCCACCAACGAGTACAATGATTATTAGTATGTCGTCTGCTGCAATTATAGGGAAGAGGGGCGGCAAGAGCAGCGGTGTAGATTGACGAAAGCACCGGTGACTACAAAAGAAATGACGATGATGATGCTAGGGAAAGAAAAACTGCAAATGGACAAATGTTTCGGACGTCGTAATTGAGGCCATTCGAAAAGATCGCGCGTAGCTCATCCCTGCCTAGACGATTTCCGCAATTCCGCAAGAGAAAAGTAGCAGAAAAACGGCGTAATTTAGTAGAGTGGACTTGCAACAGGAATTAAATATGTTCGATTTACTTAAATCTGATGGAGTCGATCGTCTTTATCAAGCTCTAAATTTGTTCAAAACTCAAGCATTCATTGGGCTGTACATACAGCTGGTCTATTCGTTGGTTACTGTTCCCAGATTGTGTCATAAGGTATGTTTCTCCATAGATTTTTTGCTCGAGACACATTGAGCTAATATCTGCGTTTATAATGATTTTTTGCTCTCCTTAGGTGCTAGCGAAAGCTCACGCAAATCTCTATGTCAAAAATAAGTCAGGATTTACAGCGTTACATCTCGCGGCACAGAACGGCCATAATCAGAGCAGTCGTGTCCTGCTCATGGAAGGCTGTGGACCAGACGTCAAAAACAATGTGAGTATAAGTGCGATACACTCCTGTAATATTGATTACGTTAAAATTATAGTTTCAAAAAAAGGAGAAGAGGATAACACACAACGAAAGTGTTGTTATAGCAGAAGATGGCTCATATTTAACATATGGCCAGCTCTCAATGATTAGAGGACAGCGACCTAAGGAATTGCACAAAAAACGGGTAGTCGTCTGATTTACAGTTTATGAAGATATTTACGATTCTCATTTATAATGATTTGGGTTATATGTGGGCCTTGCATAGATATAGAATACTTGCATAGATGCAGCTCTGCTGAGTAAGCGTAGATGTGACCATGCTTCGGATGACGTTGGTGAAAGCTGTCATCTGCTGTTGCTGTTGGCGTCCTAATCTTTACGTCAACGGAACGTCATTCGTTCGCTCACTCACTGTTAATTGTCATCCGCGTCCGGACAGCCTTATTCTTTGCTGCACCCTATATCTCTTCCTCATTTTACTGTATCTATATAGTAGTAAGATACGATAACTTCAGTGAGATCTTAATTTTTCCTGCCATTTTGGTCATCACTAGTGTTGAGAGGGGGGTCGCAACTGTTGAAAGTGGTCGTGTAGCGGCAGCAGCAACTTTTGTTCGTCGCGATTGATCATCCGAAGCAGTGTCCATTATGGTCATTGTTTTTGAGGACTCCACGCCATCACTGGCACTTTGACGCTCTGGCTTCTTTTTCATCGCCTGCCTGCCTACCCATAATACTTGTCGTGATTAGGTCAGCTCATTATCATCTCTGTCTTCGTCAAAGCTCGTCGAAATCAGTAGCATCACCAACAACGAGATTATCTCTGCCGTCATCGCCGTTTGGGGCCGTTTTGTTGGCCGACACAGGCCTCGACGCAGTATCCGTTGTTTCGCCAGACCTGTTTTTAGGGGATCTGGATTTATGTAAAATGAACGGTCGTTCATTGTTATTATGCTGGACAGAAGAATGTTATGGACGCAGAAAGCTCTTGATATCGAACTGTTGTCGGTGGTGTTGTTAAATACTAATATTTAAGCAATAAACTATTCGAAAATAAAATGGCTAAATCGCAACTTAAATTGATTAATTATGCCATTGCTGTTGTCGTCTCTTTCAAGAATTAAAAATACCATAAAAACATCCTGTCCACGTTTGAGGTGCGACCTGCCTTACGGAAGCCAGCGTGTACATATGTTTGCCTGTATTGCAAACTTAATTGGCATAAGCCTGAGATATCTGCACATTTTGTCAGCTCGTTGAACTGACCTATAAGTCTTGGCAATAGTTGAAACTTGTTAGGGTAGAGGTGGCTTGCCATAAAACTTCGTACTTTAAAAAGCGCATTTGTCTGTCGATATCTGACAATGGAGAACCAGCTCTTGAAGTTGGCGTTTAGCTCATGAGCAACATCCCCACGAACCGGTCTCATGTGCAGCGGCAGTGTCGACATGCGATGCCTTTTGTAAAGATTGTTGCCGGAGCGTCCAAGCGACCCGTTACCGTCCTGCGAGACTTTTTTTGTTTGTTCCAACAAGTTTTGGATGTTTTTTGACAAGTGATAATTAGCTTGATTCATGTATAATACGTACTAACATCGCGAGAGATCCGATGAGACATTGTTCTTCTGAGACCCTCTAGCTTTTTTTTTTGCATAGCGTTGCTATCTCTATGTTCGTGTTCCGCCAGGTTTGGGTTTGAACGCATTCGCATTGACGCTGTTTGGTTCAGGAGTAGTGCTAACTTCAGGATCAGATGCTGTTCTTCGTCCCACCGTTCTTCGATGAAACGGAACACATCCGGAAAGACAGAAAAGTTGAGCTGAGCTAACCAGTTGGCCGTAGTTGAGGTAGCAGCAGTAGCAGCACTATCAACGATAGCAACTGAGAAACAAGCTGTCGCTCAGGGCTGAAAGCACAACATAAATCGAGGGCTACGAACAAAATGGGAGACAGATAACTACGATTCGGTGTAAACGTTACATTGTCACAGCCACCGCTATTATGACGCCTGCGTTACGTCACGCATTGGCGACTCGAGTCATTGCGGCCGAGTATTGTTACGAGACACGGAAATTCGGGACCGATCGAAGGTGTACTTCCAAGCCGCAACAACAACAATAATGAATAATAAAGTAATCGATGGTAACTTTTAGTAAGAAGTGAGTGCGATAAAAATGTGATTTGGATAGGACAAATTTACTGTTCCGAGGAAACAAACGGCAGACTTCCACTTTGAAATACGCGTAAAGTACTGCTTAAAGAGGTGACTTCATATATTTTGTTGTTATTACCGAATGTTAGTATTACAAATAAGCTGTCAAACAGCGTTGACGAGAGTGGCGCTAGATACGGTAACCGAACACTGTCAATCAAAATACTTTGTCTGTACATTTTGATTCGTCCAATCCAACGAGCCAATAGTTTTTTTGAAGTGTCAAAATGTGTCGAAGAGCTTCCTACAGTTCGTGTAGCACACGCATCAGGAAGCAGCCCGGAGTTGGAAGGGGGGCCCGGCTTATGAATATGACACTTCCAGGGTAAATACCAACCAACAGCTCAGGTAGATCACATTATTAGTATGAGCCAAATTCAGAAGGAAAAAAACGACAAACATCTTTAGCGCGAATAAGTTGCGTCTGTCAAATACTTCACAGTTGTCAGATTGTCTACACCCTTTTCTCTATATAATGAACAGTGGTCTCTATTTTTTGTAGCGGTTCTATTCGCACAAAATTCAGGATCCTCGTTGTACTGGTGATTGGTAAGAAAGCAATAAATTTATCTAATAGTCACTATAACCGTAATAGCTATGATTACTATTAAAATTGTCGCTTTTGGTTTGTCGACGTTCTAGTATGGTGACACGCCATTGCATACAGCCACGCGATATGGACACGCTGGAGTTGTTCGTATACTCGTCTCTGCCTTTTGCAACGTGCAAGAAACTAATCGAGTGAGTATATCATGCTTTGATTTTTACGTCTCTTCCATCCATATTAAAACATATTATTTAGACATAATAATAATAATAACTTCAAGCTATAATATCTTTCACCACTATTTATCCGTTGTACGCCATTACTAGTATCGAGAATTTCATCATCCTGTCGTTTGTGGTCTGTCCGGGCAAATGTGTCGGGAAGATTTGCAGCTAAGGCGTATATATATATATAGAACCTAACTGGCTGTAAAACAGGTTGTGCTTGTAAAAAAAAGTCAGTTCGAAATACATCTGTAGGGAAATACTGTAATCGATCAAAAAAAAAAAAACACGAGATAGCTCAAACTAAGGATTATACAGAAATCCTAACCTGTTTGACGAGCCTCCGGCAAAAAAAAAAGGAAAAGAAACTGATGAGGTACAGTTTTATTCCTGGCCAAAAACCTGGTCACTGTTTTATGACTCAATAATTGAACGGTGTAGGGCAGATCCTTTACCGTGCTACGTGTAGACGACAGACGGAAAACACATACGCAACGATCGACGCGTTACATGATGTGAATCGCGTACATGCGTGCCTCCAATTTTTCAAACAACACATAGTTCTTGCTGATAAACGGCGCACCAAATCAATATCTCTGATGTATGTGTGCATTGTTTGAATGCAGCTATAAACGAATGCGAAAATTAGTACTCGCCCATTATCGGTTCTCTTTTGACTTCAGGGTATCTCTATGTAAGCGTTGATGCGGTGCGTGTGTGTTTGTGTGGGTAGAAATAATATGTTCAAATACAAACAAAGTTAGCGTCAACCTTACGTTACCATAGTGCCAAGTGCTATCTAATTGAAGTAATAATTATCTTTATTTTTTCCATAAGAATAATGTTAATGCGTGGGTGATAACGGATGTATCCACACGTGTTGTGTAGGTGTTTGTAGAAACGTTAACGTTGTTCAAATATATTGCAATAAGAAGCTATGCGTTTTAGACAACTCTTGCTAAGTTAAATCTGAAACGGGCCGTAAAATGGATAACGATTTGTTACTTGTGACAAATTAACTTTTTTTTTTTTTTCGAAAAAAACGATTGTGAGTGCGGACTAGAGTGAAAAAAACGTGTGTAAACGCGCCGATTTCTCAAAAGCTCATATCAGCCGAAATTTAGTCAAATGTACTCTAAAAGTCGGTGGAACCCTTTGCTGACAGGGACCCAGTATTTAAGTATGGGTTACTATTTTTTTTTACAACCATTTACCTATGCGCGAGTTTGTCGCATGGACTGATCCCTGAGATTGCCTTATTTATGTAAAGCGTTCTCATTTAGTTATTTAATGGTTAGGGTTCGATAACCCAGGTATTTTTCTTCTTCTAAAAATATCTTATTTGGCCTCATTTTTGCCTTACACCACCAAAGCATGCATAAAGTATTACTATTGTTGAATATATCATTACTGGAAACCGAAAGACTTAGTTCTAGTAGATTTTCGAATGTCTCATAGTGTAATTGTGCAATATACGATTCATAAGACCAAACTGTTAATAGATTTCCGCGTCGTTCCCATAAAATGAATCCCGCGAACTGAGCTCAGCTAGGTCTTCAACTACACTTCAACATGCTGTAGTTACCGCCACTTGTAAATGCACGGTCGTAATGAGTGTGCTGAGCCTTGCCAGATATCACTAGGACATACACGAAAGCTTCAGATCAGGGCTATAAAAAGCCGCAAGTCAATATCTGTATAGAGTGAGAATAATGCCACTTACATATGCATACCGATCTCAGATTCAACAGATTTCGACTACACTAAAGCAGAAAAGAGATGTTTGTTTTTCGGCAAGGCATGGAATAAATATCTGTTGGCCCCTATGTTGAGTTTAAATTTGTTTCCACTATGACGCGGTTTACAACGTTAGACAATGTTCATGGCAGAGCGCAACGACGCAAGTGGGAGGCAAGAAAAAATCGTTCGATGGTCAAATTTCCGTTCATTTCCACCGCGTATCATTCAATATAGATATTTGTCGAGTGTTTATGCTGGGCGATACACGCATGCGCCAATACCGATTGGTCTTCTAGCCGCCCCACGTCACGGATGTCTCCTACCACCCCCTGTCCATTGCCCTCTTTGTTGATTGCCGTCATCGCCCTGTGGTGGTTTGGTTATTTGGTGCATCATTGGCGCTGGCTTCTCGTGCCACTGCTATTTTCGCAAGCCAATATTGCTTCGTCATTCGGCACCATCATTACCAATATACGTACATTGTTTGCTTTTAGCAGTAACTAAAGTCGTGGTCGCTACTGCTACCGTCGCCGGGCTGTTCGTCCGATAGTATCATAATATGGTTGGCGTTCTTTTGTTGTTATTGTCCAAATATGTGTCGGTGGTATTATGGTTACTGTTATAGCACATACGGTTTTCCATGGCTCCTCGGGTACAACATTGTTTAGGAGTTGAAATCGATTCTGATTAGAATTTTATGGAGCGTTAATTGCTCTTCCCCGATGGTTTTGACAGTCGTCGCTGTTTCTGTTGTAGCAAATACAAGCAACAATCGACCAAAGGCGGGGTGAGCACCAGAGAAGACCGCCAGCAAGCCGGAGATAATCGTACGGTCTTACAACTTCATCCAAACAAGAAACCCTCTACCAAGCGAGCACTGGCTAACGTTATGGATATAGGCAACAAAATGGGCAGAATTAAAATGACATAGGACAGGCTAATTTGTCAAGCCGACGACAATATTATCGGCGCTCTAAGAATGTTGTCGCCGGCTCCCGACTACGAAATCACTTCCTACTAATTTCAAATCGGGACAAGCTGCGTGACAGAAGCCTTGACTTTTCTAATATTTCTGAAAAACCTGTAGTAGACCTAGCCGATAAAGGACATCCGTTCCCAATCGTTGCATATATAATTGTTAGCAGTAATTAACACCAAGCTTATTCCAGTTCGTTTCCTGTGGTCTAGTCTGAAGAATTTCAAATAGGTTTTTTCTTGTGACTGCGTTTCTGTTCAAAGCCGAGATAACGAAATGACCGTAACGATCTTCGTGGTTATTGTTAGACTATTCTAATAGGGTTACGTCTACCGAAGGGAATATTATTTTGTAAGTGTTCATTTTTTGCATGTTCTTAGCTCTTAGTCTGCCTCATCAGCCTCGTGTCTACATCAACGCCATACACACCACATCAGACGAACGACCACGAACAGAAAATTCCATGGTCTTTTTTTACTATCCTATATTATAGGTATCCATAGGGAGGCGATATGAGAAGAAGACCGTCAATAAATTATTAGTGTTCCTGTGGCATTACATAATTTCGATCTGTGCATCCTTTTTTAGTTAACGTTAAATCTAGGGCTGAACAAAGTTTACTAGACAACTTAAGTTGCAAACTAATATGGCCAATGTACCGTCTCAGCACTTTATCTGTATTGGCTGGGATCAGCGGATCGTCACAGATTTTGATAATCACTGCTTATTAATTATGTTAGATTTGATTCCAATTGACAAGGTGGATAGATAGACACGCAGGCAAAGCGTCCACGTATATGAACTAGCGGCAGTGGATAATTATGCTGATCACACGAGCCTATCACACTGATAGTGCAGCATCCTATCGTAGCTCCCCGTTTCCTTTCTGAGGCTTCAATGAATGCTGTATCCTTCTGTTAGCTCTTCACTTAGTTTTCATTCTTTACCTAATCTTACTGTCGTCCATTGTATGTTTAGATGAGATCACTTCAACTTTTAATTTTATAATATTTGTTCTGACAAGTTTTTCGACATTGTTCTTTATTTTGTCCTGCCCTACCTATTTTTCTGCTACTGCTTTTATTTTTATGATTGTTACTGTCGCTGTTGTACAGCTCCTTGTTGTTAGATTACCTGGGACACCCTACCAGTGGTGAATTTTTTTTCATTGATATCGTTTCTTTAGCTCCTTCTTCCCCATCTAGCCCATGGTAAATATATATCAGGGCGTTAAACAACGCCCATTTAAATGAAGGAGGGAGAGCTTGCTGACTGCGCCCATTTCTCTGGTCACCGTTAACGGGCCACTGCCAATTCACCTCTCGTCCCTTACGCCGGCGGTGCAGCAGTTGCATCAGCAGCACCTTGTTGCTTGGCCGCCAGCATCTTTACTGAACGCGCCATGGCAGCGGCTTTTACTGCTGATGTGGTAGTGGTTGTTATCTTGTTGGATTCATTTGTTGCCGACGGCTTGAACAACAACTTCGCTTCGCTGTCGTTATGTCGCCGTGTTATGTCGTGACCAAGCCATCCTCGATAATAGCAAAAACAACAATTATAACAGCAAAAAATGCTGCCTGTAGATGAGAAGTACCAGCAAACTTCGTCGTCCTTTAGCATTTTCACTCGTCCATCCGCCATCCATGCATTATTCGTCCATTCAAACAAGGTTCAACGGTAAACAGACCAAGCGAAAGAACCAGAAGCAACGACACACTTTATTTCCCTGATCTCCGTCTACACTGACAACAATAACATCGATGTGTCTGTCTGTGTGTCGCTGATCCCCAGGACTGTATATATATATATATATAAATATATATAAATATACATAGATATATATATATATATAAATATACATAGAACTGTCGAGCAGAACTGCAAATGAGGTCTAGAGACTGGACAACAGATGGGCATAGACAGTTTATATACTAGCGAGACAGGTATTGGCTAAATAAAAACAAACGGGAACAGAAAATATACAAAAAAACAGAATGATACGAGATAAAAAAGATATAACATAAAGAAACAAATTTTTTTTTTAGTTTTTTTTTTTTTTTATAGAGAAATTCCTTTTTTTCAGCATCTGTTGTTGAGGTTATACAATCTCCATATTCAGTATCGTAACAGTGTATTATTTATGGCATCACACAGTCATGCTTGGCAGAACCCGGTGATTTGCGACCATCTGTGAATGGTTTCTCTTGCAGACGTATTAGCCAGGACAACTAGAGCCCTGTTAGGGCTCGGTCTTTTTTCGTATATGCAGATGCGGATGCCGATTTTTTGGAAATTAAGAAGACTAAAGTGAATCTTACATTTTTCGATGCAATGATATACATGACCGAATTGAAAAAACGAAATCGCAAATCGTAAATACTACGTTGCCTACGACGCGACGTATCTTGAGTTGTCCGTGCGGGACAATGATGGAACTTTATATGGCGATGCGTTTATATGGTCATTTATGCAAAAAGTAGCTTACCAGCAAAAAATGGAATAGTCATTCAGAAAAAAATATCTCTCTTAAACATGTAACTTCACATTTACAGTAATGACCTAGTGAAGCTATAACCACGGTGGAAGTTATTTTTATCAGATACAAATATTAGCGAGTACGGCGTTTTCTAATGCACCTTAGGACACACGACGAAAAGGAACGATCTACTAAAAATTATCTTCGTATCTTCGACCAGTTTGTATCGAAAGGTAAAGGATACGGGGCAATTAAGCATAAATCATGCGATTATTATGTTTTCGGCGTCAGCATTATATTATAATGGTTACATGCTTACCATTAAATATGTATTATTACTATCAACTATAGTGTTACTGTTGATCATAATAAACGATTGCATAAACAAATTGCTTTTCGTTGTGTGTTCCGATAGAACGAAGAAGCTGTTACACGATTTTAGAGTCTAAATAGGTGCTACCCAATGCTGCCTGTTCTTTATTGGGACTGTGACCTTTTATTTATCTGTAGAAGAATACCGCGACGTACATTTGCCATTGTCAATTTGACAGAAAAATAAGAGGAGGTTCTTTTGTTGGTCGTCGTTGGCAGATATTCTGGTCTTGAAGCAAGCCATTTTTTTAATACGCTAGTTGTATTGATTGCTCAGCAATGTCTATTTTAGTAACACGTCAAACGCCTATACAACACGCTTGAATTTCATTACATTATACAAACTTGTGTCCTTATAGTTAGTATGTACAAAATACACCGTGTTCCGCTAACCCTTACCTATTAAAGTATTACATACTATAGCAGAATTACTTGTAACATCCATCTTATTGGAAACCGATAGTTTATTCTGAACGAAGCTACTAGTTAACACAGAGGCCTCAAAATTGTATTTGGCATTATAGTATGAGAACAATCACAAGTTCTGAGTTATATGGTGTATATTATAAATTTAGATTATAACCCTTTCTATATTAACTAAAACTTATCGCTCACCGGTCTGTTTATTTCCATGCCTTGTAGAATGGTGACACAGCGTTACATATATCTGTTGCAATGCGCAAAAGAAAGTTGACGAAGATTTTACTCGAGGCTGGAGCCGCAGTTCACGCCAAGAATGAGCAGGTTTGTTATACGATAAGAACTGCAAGGAAATTTATTTAATAATTGCTAATGCTGCGTGTATAGTGAATTAATCCTTATTCAAAACGTATTGCAGTGGTTTACCTTTAAATATTATGTTTATATATTTACGCATTCTTTAGCTCCTACCTTAAAAATCAAATCAAGACGATAAGAACAATTCTGAATGTATACTGATACAAAATGCAGAGGTCGTATGCTTCAAAACTCGAGTTATTATCTTTAGGACAAAGACACGTATTAGGGTTTTCAGGGTATACTTAAGGTACGTCGGCCTACCAACGTTTATGCTGGAATGATTTGTTGGCCACCGTGAAGCGAATAACATACATAATCAATCAAAGTTACTGTATAAAATAAAGGCTCGAACCCGAAAATACGTACTTTTAGGGTGAATCCGCATTAGACATAGCGCGACGAAAGCAATTTCCCGAACTGGAAGAGATGCTTCTAGATCCACCGAAACGAGCACCCGCGGCTATCGAAACACTAGATCGAGATGAGCGGGACGGCAAAGGACGAAAGCGGGAAAAGGATCCGAACACTTCTACAAGTAGTGGGAAACCAGGAGGCAACAACTGCGCGAGTAGGCGCAAAAAGAAGGTTCTAAAGAACACTTTCCACTTCTACTTAATATGATTATTACATTACAATGATATGTTCCCGGCTATTAATGCCAAAGTTTTTATGGAATCACGTTAAGCGTTGAAATTAAGAGTAGAACATTTCGTGTGCAAGTTGTTTTACATATTGTTATTTTTGTTGATAACACCTACGATAATTTATTCTTTGCTATAAAATCCCCCTGAATACTTAGATATTTCAACACACTTCCAAAAATCCAAAACTTCCCTAGAGAAGTGAAATTGGAATTTAACACGAGCAACTTCTGTTGTTCCAGACGAAGACGAAAAACGACTCAGGAGGTATGATGCAACGTTCCAGGAGTTTACCGCATGCCATTCCTGTAGGACCGTATGGCTGCCCGCATTCTCCGCACAACATGGCAGGCTTCCCCACCCCGAAGATTGAGACGTTGCCGCCTGACCCTTTAGCCAAAGGGGAGCAGTACTATCTTGATTTGGCAGGAAATATACGTAAAGGGCCTGTCGGTCGAGGGTATAGCTGTTATTGCGTACCATTCTTCAAAAACTTTGAGAAAAAGTTAGAGGCTGACAAACAAGAGCTCAATGATAAAATTGGGGAGTCAAAACAAGTAGGTGGCACCGTGCTTGTTCTATCGTGACAGCAAAGTTCTGGCTAAGGCAATGCTTAACGGCGATACTAAACTGATAATCCGAAGTATTTCAAATATACGTTATATGTAATGATTCAGCTGTGTTGCTTGAGATTCAAGTCGGATTTGTAAACGTTTGTGTTTCATGCCTATTTTTCGATTGCGTGCAAATGGTGGGCCATGTTGCCCTGTATGAGCATATCAGAGTGCTTACCCTGATCTCTTCCAGGATCTTGAGAAAAAGCTTCGAACACTGGAGAGAAATACGATTACACAACTTCAATCGCTAGACCTGATGCCAAGAGACGCCAATGGAAATCACCCAGGCAATGAAGACGAAGAAGGCGATGACAATGAAGATGTTGATCATTCCCTCGAGGCTTTCGCCGAATCGAAAATAGGACGGAGAACAAGTCCATTGGGACGAAGTTCATCCCCAGCACCGATACAGTACGTTCGCCCATACAGACGAACAAAACATTTTTGTTGCAGAACTCTAATCTGAAGTTGTATACATCACGATATCTTTCTCGATATTCACAAATTCGATAAGTAGACGGATAATAAATGCTAAAGATGGAAAGAGCTTTTCAGATCTAAATTAATGTTTTTTTTTTCATTATTTCACTTGCAGACAAGGGGAGAACTCGAGTATTGTTGGCGAATCCCGGTGGTCAAAACTAATGGAATGTCGAGCTAGTCTTGGTCTTAAGCTCGATGAATCTTCTGGCGAATCATCTGGTGAGGAAGAGGGCGACGCAGAGCGGCGGCCTGGAAGTCTCGACCCGGCTTCTGTACAACCAATGCCAGTCCTTCTTCATCGGACACGACCTTTGTCGTCCAGCTACCTTCATTTGCCAAACGCTAATCTCAACGAAGTTGGTCTTCCGCCTCCAAGCAGTGTTGATGTATCCGCACGAACCCTAAGTCGATTGGATCGGCGTCCTATGTTATCATCCTTCGGCACGCGCGAACCGGCCACCGCCGGCCGAAGTCCTTCGCTTTTAGAAAACAGTGGTACACCATTGCCATCAATAATCGGCATGAATATATCTTCGGATGATCCAGGCGTCAAAAAACCTTTTTGCAGGCCGCCACGTCCACCCTCTTACCAAACACATATGGAACGGTATGGTTTAGTCTTACGCGTCGTTATTCTGGTTTCCTACTCCCTTACGATGTTATTCATCATTGAAGGTCTAGCCGTAGTCGTCTAAGTTGCAGAATTTCGCTTTGAGAGACGTCGGAAATCTATGGAACTCTTTTTTTGGCGCAAAATAGCTTATGTTCAGACAGAAGAATCTCGAGTAACATATCTGGATCCTTTGGTTTTTACTATTTTCAATGCATTCATTTATCCATCAGACTTTTAGGTCTTTTACATCATTATCATTTTATCGATTTGTTAAGTGGATTGGGTCTGATCGAATATTTGCTGCTTTCACTCCTGCAGGGTATTCCGTCCAGGTCAGCCAACCACTCAACCGCTTCCCACAACCTTTAGCTCTCAGCCGCGTCCGGCGTCAACATCACCGAAAGGTCCCGCTTCGACTCAAACGACTTCGCCTAGCCAGGAAACTGTTGTTTCACCCCATAGTGCTATTTATAACGGAGTGTCAATGCCTAGTTATGGAACCGTACCGAGTACCCTCGTGCATAAACAATTTGTGGAAGATCTCAGTAATCCCACTGAGATTAGAACCTCAATGCAGAACCTAACCGCGTACGTGCCTAGTGGATTGCCCCAACACCGATTCAGTTACACAGGCAATCCTGTGACGCCGAATCCCTCGTTAAACCTCAGTTCTCAAAGCAGCACAAATCTTGATGCAAGTTCCCAAACGCTCAGTGGCAACAACGTTGCGAATGACAAAACTCCAGAAAATCATTCAGTTGTGAGCAGTCCACGAACGCAAAGGTACATTATGTCTAGCGAGGTGTAAGCAAGGGCATGTCGATCTCCCACCCCGCTTCCTCTTTGCTGCCAGAACAAAGAAACCTAACCATTTACGTATTTGCGACGACGAACCATACATATATACGTTCAGACTGAACTCCCAATACAAAACAACGTTGGTCTGAATCGGTGGTTATTTTACAGAGCTCAATTCGCACGATTACGTCGCTGCGAATAATAATACTACTCAGGTGTCGTCGCACTTTTCGTCAACCTTCGTCTGTTAATGCCATCTCGCCAATATCATGGAACATCTTATCATTGCTTTCATAAACTTCTTCAGCATCATGTCAATCCCCAACATTGGGGGCATACCACATTGTGAATCAATGAGCATTCACTCAACCACGCATGGAGTCAGCCATACTTCTTTAATAGGAGTATATAGAGGATGATCTCCGGGAAACGATGATAATAATTCTGAGCGCGTTGAGATGCGGATTGAGGTTCTGCCACTCTTCTAGCATCCCAGGATCTAGTCAGTTGTTTTTGGTGCTCTAATCTTCATGCTGATGGGGAAGAAGAATAAACGCTTCGAAACAATGATTTCTGGGACAGCGAGGCGTACGCCAACGGGAACTCTGTCACAATGTGCCGTAAACAAAGAAAAAGTATGTGTTTGTTTAAGTGTTGCGAAATGAGTGAATCCTTTCACGCAGCTGGGATATATCATCAAAAAAGCCATGGGAGCGGACAGCGGCCAAGCGCGGACTAGACTCTGATCTAGACCTCAGCTTGACTATGGGCAAAAAGGCGTAACTACGTATGTGGACTGCATAGATCACCAAAATGTAATTCAAGGAAGAGGACAGTATCTTTCACCATACATTGTCATAGTTCAAGTGTAAAGATTTATAATACAAGCCATAAGAATGTTTCGAGTGTCGTCGATTTCGAAAAAAAACCCAATATATATATATATATATATATATATATATGGGTTCAACGGTAATCCACAATCATCTTCAGCACAA